>NC_142707.1:58999113-59149757 GCF_055471065.1 Atractosteus spatula
GAGGGAAATTGCATTGTTGCAAATATACTTGTTGCACTCAGATTAGAGGAAAATGGCAGTACATTTAGTAACATTTAGTAACCACACATAAAGAATGAGGTACATTTTAGGACTATTTTTATTTTCTATAAAATCTCTCAGATCCCTTTTCAGTAGTTCAGACAAACTCCAATTACAATAATAATAAACTTTATTTTATATAGCACCTTTAAAGACGGCCTTAAAATGACAGCAGAAAAAAATACACAAGATATGCACAATAAAAAATACACAATGAGAGGAGATAGAAGATGGGGGTACTGAATATGGTAGGAGCAAAGGGGAAAATAACAGAACCAGTTAATAAAGGCCCATCTAAAAAAGGTTTTGAATCTAGATTTGATAGAGTTTAGGAAAGGTGACTCTCCGAAATCCTTAGGGATAGAGTTCCAGAGCTTTGGGGCAAAACAGGAGAACACCCCGTCACCCATAGAGTGTAGACAGGCTTTGGGGACAGATAGGAAACCAGAATATGAAGATCCAAGGTTGCAAGGTGGGGAGTAGGACAATAGTAGCTTGGACAGGTACTGAGGTGCCAAGTCTTACTGTACAGAGCCTTATAGGTGAGCATGGGAATTTTGAAGTCGACACAAAACCTGACAGGAAGTTTCAATGAAATGAACTGACGAATATAAAAAGATACTTAATACTTTAGTGTTTTGAGTTAACTCACCTGGATGAGGCAGTGATGGCTGGGCCGAAAGCTAGAAACTCTCCCAATCATCCTCACTTATGAAGAAAGAGACTGGCAGTTGGCTGCAAGGTTGCAGATTGGATGGAGGGTGAGGTGGTACAAAAGACTACAACACTTGAGTATTTAGGGTGGCACTGTGGTGCAATGGTTAGCATTACTGCCTCACAGCACTGGGACCCTGGTGCTATATGCATGTTATGTGTATGTTCTCCCAGCGTTTTTGTGTGTTTCCTCCAGGTGCTCTGGTTTGCTCCCATAGTCCAAAGACATACTGATTTTTTTTTATTAGAAAAATACAAAATTAACAGAACATACACAAAACAGGTTGCAAGTCACATACTATCTTCATCCTAACCCCCATAAAGTCTTCCACCACTCTTTAGCAGCATGGTAACCCCACCTTTTACACTCCTACATAATTCATACTGGATCCTCCCACTGTTCCCCTGTATTCCTCCATCAGCCCCGTATTTAACCAAAATATTTCTGTTATCCCATAACACTAATTTAATCAAACATACAACGAACCATAACAAAAAGTTGATTCTCCGGTCTCCCTTTATAGATTTCCAGCCCCAAAGAACCACCTGCTCAGTTAACTTGAAACTTGACCATAAGCTAATAAACAGAACAAGATGTTTATCCTAAACAGACCGAGCCAATCTGCACCCCCAGTTCACATGCGCAATGGATTCAATCTCCCCACACTCAGCTCTCTGACATATCGGAGATTTTGTTAACTTGTGTTTACATAAAACCTCCCGTACAGAAAGTCTTCCCCACCCACACAACCAATTAAGCTCTTTCATTCTGTTATGTAATCCTCTGGTATGCAGGAACCTCCAACGGTATTCCGGAACTGTCACACCAGGATACTCCTTCTGCATACACAACTCTCTTGCTCTCTCATATAGTACTCTGTGTCGCACACAACTCTCATCCACCTTCACATTGGAGTATTTCTTCAACCACCTGCTGCCTATTCATAGAACCATGGCAAGCTCTCTGCCTTCGGAGTGGTGTTCACCCATTTACACAGGGGCCAAACTGACCACTCAGACCAGAACCTCACACAGTCCAGCCACAAAGATTGCATTCAGTTTTAAGGGAAAGTCTGGTACGTCCAGACCACCTTGGTTGACTCCTTTATACATATGAATCAGTTTTATGTACTCGTACCTTCCATTCCATATAAACCGGAAGACTAAACACGTGAGTTTTTTGTAATAACCAATTGGCACTGGAAACACATTTGCCAAGAAGACTAACATCGGAAGTATGTCAATTTTTAAAACTAAAACATTCCCAATATATGACAAACGCCTGCTCCTCCATAGCCCTAACTTCCAACTAACAGTGTTCAATTGTGTCTCACAGTTTTGCACCCCTAACACGCTGCATCCGAATTCGACTCCTAAAACCTTTATTGGCCCAGGTTCGACCCTCATCCTTCCTATCACCTCTGATTCATTCCACCATTTCCCGAAGAGTTTGATCACACTCTTGTCCCGGTTTATTCTAGAACCTGTCGCCTGACCAAATTTATCCACAGTCTCCAAAACAGACAGAAGACTTGACTCAGAATTCAGAAGCAAGGTTATATCATCTGCATAGGCCACCACCTTAACCTGCTGACCTGCATTCCCTGGTACAATCAGACCCTCTATCCTCCAAAGACATACTGATAGGTTAATTAGCATCTAGGAAAATGACCCTGATGTGAGTGTGTGCATGTGTGTGTCTGTGTCTGCATGTGCTCTGCGAGGGACTGGCATCCTGTCCAGGGTGTATCCTGCCTTGCACCTGTTGCTTGCTGGGATAGGCTCCAATTTAATTTCCCCACAATCCTATATTTAATAAAACATTTAGAAATGGATAGATGAAGGTGAGTATTTATATGTAAAAGTAGAAATGGAAGATTACAATTTGACCTCACGAACGTCTGTTCCATAACACAATTTTTCAGTAGTTTCATAAATGTCTAATAATGAGAAAACCAAACAACTACAGTGAAGGTATATCATACTTAATACTGTAGTATTTGGAGTAAACTAACCTGGATGAGGAAAAGACAACCTTGATCAAAGGTCTGAGCTGTAACAACACCTATAAGGATCTCTAAAACACATATGATTCTTTCTTAGATTTGGATAGTCAACTGGGAAGCTGCATCAGAGTGTGTAGGCTGCAAAGGAACAAATACAGGTTTATTCCAAGCTGAAAAGAAAAGAGACACAATGTTTTGGCTGTGGATCCTTCTTTGAAGAAGAAAGAAGGTGTTTAGATACATTTTTCTGTGGAAGAAGTTTCTACAGCTGAAAGATTGTGTCTCTTTTCTTTTCAGTATGGAATAAACTTATACTAAGTTCAGATATGCAGTACTGATGGAGAAGGAAGCGAATAAGAGTCATTGTAAAGGTGGCAGCATGGGCACCAAACTCTAGTTATCATGCAATGGGAATTCTGTGGTGGGCAGTTAAAGACATTGCGGCAATAGAGAACGAGTAGCCTGAGGTAGACTAGTGAACTCAAGGACTAGTATCATACTTGTTGAATCCTAGTGGAGGAGCAGTGAGGTATTTCCAGGGTGTGGGCACCAGGGATGGAATGGCTGTGAACAAGAAGCACTGATTCAGTGCAGACTGTTGCTGCATATGAGTGGGCATGAGCAAGTGGTGGGGCTCCTACAGAGACAGTAAAAAAATAGGATCGGGGAAAGGAAGAGATGAAACAATTAAGATTGGCTGGGCACATAGTTGCAGGAAGCCACTTGTTTTCCATTAGAAAGAGTGAGGTTGAAGAGCTAGTTGTGTGACAAGAGATTCCTGGTTTGGAAGAGGTTTGAACACACCAAAGGTATGCCGTGCCATATATGAGAAATGTCTGATACAAGATCAAAACTCAGAGCGCATGAACAGATTAACACAGAGCTGCGGACTGCAGACAATTATTTAAATATAAGAAAGCAGCAGTGCATAACTACAATTTGACATCTTCCAAACCTTCTGTTTAACTACACCATTAAGAAGACTTCATTTAGCTTGGGGAAATCCCAGAAACAATTCAAGTCCAAGTGCTGGAAGTATATCTGTGCATGTAATGTGTTAAAGCAAAGTTGGAGAAACAAAGATATATTTGATATGAGAGCATACTGTATTTGTGCCTACATATGAAAATGCAAACTCCTTAACTTCAGTATTTTTCTACCTCCATGCATCAAATATATTTTAAATTTTATGCAAAAATTTGAATGTTTCTAAAATTGGAGAAGAAATAATAAAGTGGTGAGAAGTGCAAGTTAATACTGTTAAGTGTTACCATAACTTGACAGAAGCAACCTTCAGTATCATTCCTAGAAATGGGGACAATATTTATTTTCCTGTCAATCACAACAATAATTCCCTTTTGTAAAATTCTTCATGCTAGAATGAGAAATGACTTTGTAGTGTTTTTGTTTTTAATCTATGAATGTCAGCAAACATGCAAAGCAGTATGAATATTCTTATGCTGTAAAAATCTAAATATTTAGCTTGGATGGATTCATGCTGTGCATAATCCAAGATATAATATTATAAGCTGTCATTTGCAGACATTTACAAACACAGCAATGAAGGACAACCTGCTCCCTGGAAACCATACAAATATGACATGAAGCACATCAGTAAGCAGAAGAAACTAAATGCATTTTTCAATTAACGTTAAGCAGATAAAATGCACTGTAGGACTTTTTTAATGTGCCAGACATTCAATGAAAGAGTTTAAAAACACCAAGATGTAAGACCACCATATAGTCATTGGCAAAGTCTCGAAATCATTCATTAGGTATTGGAAGACAGCTGGAGCATTACAGAGACTGAAGAGCATTATGAGGTACTTATAATGTCCTGTACTTGTGTTGAAGGCTGTCTCCCATTTGTCTCTATCTCTGATGTGCTGATTTGGAGTAGGTTGTAAGTCCCTTTGAGGTCAATTTAACTTACTTCTCACTTGATGACTTCTTCAGGAGTGACCAGAACAACACTAAGGGGACATGTTCATGCACGGTCACAGAGAGCCATCTTTTTTTTTTGACAAAGAAAAATCCAGCCCTTTCTGATGATGTGGGTGGGCGGATGAATTCCGTCTGGAAAATTCTCCTCAATATTTGCCTTCATGGCTTCTGACTCTGAGGGAGAGAGGGAGTACAGGCAACCTCTAAGTGTTGTAGTTCTAGGCAGAACATAAGATAGTCATAGTCTCATTGTGAAGGCAGAAATCAGACCATAGGTTTACAAAAGACATCCTTCAATTTGTGGCATTCTGGTGGAAATCCAGAGAAACCGATGCAGGAAGTAGGCAAGGTGAGGTTTTTTTGTTTCTGACACTCCTCTCCCCAGCTCAGGAGTTCCTGAGAGGGCCAATCTAACTGTGGTTTATATTCCTGCAGCCAAGGAAAGCCAAGGACGAGTAGACATCATGAAGATGGAAGATCTGTATCTGTGGGCCTTACTTGATACCAATCTTCAGGATGAAAGAATTGGTTCATAGTTGGATCATCCTGGCATCTCGGGGTCTGCCATCCATTGCCTTAACAAGAATGCTGGAAGAGCATGGAGTTGAAGAAACTCACAGGTTACTGCCCAAAAGTTCAATTAAATTACCTGCTGCTCCCAAGTTGATAAAGGCCTTAAGATTATAAGGAAATATTGGTATGGAGCAAGAATTTCGAGATGTCATCGCCCTGCTCAGTTTCCCAGCCAAACTGGACAGTGGTGGTGCCAGCGTCTCTTCTTTCCACAATAAAGACAGAAACCCTTGCAGTGATAAAATTTCTAAAACTCTGTGCCGGTGATAGTCGGGCCTTCCTGATCTGCATGTGTTCCATTGGTGGTCTACTGGGAGGATCCAGAAATGTTCTTCCTGGTCTCTCCTGGAGACATTCCTGGAGGCAGAAATCTAGCCAAAGGACTGCAGAGATGAGGTCTTCCAGGGAGGAGGGAAGATCCTGACATGCGCGCTCAGTCATTGAAATTGTACAAAAGTCCTGACCAAGAGCAGAGAGCTGGGGGCCTCCTTTTCCCATCTGCTTTCTATAACTAAAGTTTTAAACTGGATAACGCAATGCAAGGCTGGATGATTTTCCTTTTGAAGGTTGAGGCTGCTTGTCATCCAGGTCTGTCAAATAATTGACAGATGGTGTCAGTGAAAGACGAGTAGTTGAGACACAGCAGACTCTCTTTCTTCCAGAATGCAGATGCCCATGCCAGGGCTTCTCCTGTCAACAGTATGATAGCATTTGCCACTTGGTATTGGTCCATTGCACAAGGAGGAAGGTTGCATGGTGAAGATGATACTGCATTTTGTCAGGAACCTCTACAGGAATCCGGGTCTCTTCACTATGAAAATATAATATGTTGTCATGGTAGTTAGTGACTGTGAGATCTGGATCTCTGTGTTATGACAGATGTGCTCCATAAATGTAAGGGCCATTATATAAAGATTAAATCTAAGAACACGAACAAACATAACAATATTGGTAGAACACCGATGAGTTTAGAAAGCTGAGTTCATGACTCTCTTCTGACCCTCAATACCTAAGTGAAAAATAACTGTTCAGCTTCTGTCACTTGCAAAAAAGATTTGAAATGGACTCTCATGAGCACAAAATATATTGAAGCACAACGTAACAACAGTAACATAGAAACATTCCAAAACAATACAATTTAAAAAATAACACCCCAAGTACTCTGTAGAGCAAAAATATATAGTAATATACTATATATATATAGTAATATACTATATATATATAGTAAATAATGTAATATAGTCCCCAGTCTATATATTTCTTATCTTCAGGCTTGAGACAAATCTCTCTGTTATTTCTTCTGATTAGCTTTGACTACCCAGCAAAAATAGCCTTCAGCTTTGCTGGGAAAAGATGGAAACTACAGTACATTGTACTAGCAGGAGAAAATATTTAATCTCTGGGAAGAAACTTTCTGTGCTATTCGATGAAAGTGAACTAATCTGTGAAGAATAACCGTAAAGTTTTTTTTATTATTATTTTGAGGTGCAGTATAGCTTCCTAGTTGCCAGAATTATAACCTGTTGGTAAATACAGCAAAATATTCTAAAGGTGAAGGTGCAAATCCTGTCTGTGAAACCATGGGAAGCGGTGTGTCATAACGGGATATTTTAATAGGCTGGTCCCAGAAAAACAGACACACCGACACAGCTGTGAATTACAAACCAATTATATTTTATTTACAGTGCACATATTAAAAATCAAAGAAAAAAAAACTCACCTTTGATTTTTTAATTGTCCTTCCAACAGCTGGTCAGGTGAGTAAGTGTGGCAGGCTTTTCCCCACAGGGGCTTGTAGTACATACAAGAGCTGTATGTAAATAAACTGTAAGCTATAAGGAAGTATGCTTGATTTGTGTGCACCAAATTCTAAATTACCTTTTTGTGAAGTTCTGTGCTTCAGTAAATACAACCCCTGGATTGCCTCCAAGGAAAAAAAAAATTGCCCCCTTATCTCGCAATTACAAGAGAAGTATCTCGTAATTACAAGATAACAATGATTACTTCAGTGTATGTACAACCTGATACGTTGTGTACTGAATGCATCAAGAAGCTACCATGAACTTGGCTGGCGCTTTTGGTTTAATGATCGTGTCAATGTCCAGCACTGCAGAATTTGTACGGATTTACAGTACTTTCGACTGGGGTTTAGTCATAATGAAATCTTGCAAGGTTTTGTAATTATTAACAGAATCATAATAAGCATGAGGACCTGTTTTGTGGGATTTAGAGTTCAAAGCAATGATGGTTCCATAATGAACAGCTATAGGTGCAATCAGTTCCACTGTTTAAAACTGTACGTCTGCACGTAGCAATATAGGTATTATAATGACAATTGTGTTATTGAGTGATAACATAAAGTATACGAGAATTACTATCTCGTAATCACAAGATAATTTTCTCTGAATTACGAGAAAACATTGTCATAATTACGAGATAAAGGCGAGGATTTTTTTTCCTTGGTGGCAGTAACGTGCTTCCGTATGTGAATGGTGACCCCTAAGTGAGGAACAGTTTTTCAAAATTAGATTTGTAGCTGACTACTCCACCTAGCAATTAAGGGTACTAGAACCCTTTTCCCTTCATCTCCCAGACCCATAAGTGCATTCACAGACCAGACAAGATAACCATCCTACATAATACCCCACTTTATTACAGTCTATCAATCTACCCTTCACACAAACATACCCGCATAAATCAAATTCTATAACGTCATCACAATATCTATAACCACCCACCTGGTACACAGAACACAAGAGACAAATTGTCCACAAGGGACTCATACTCACAAAGCAGCACAAGAATCCAATGGACCCCACCTACCAAGGGAGCAATCGTGCAGTGTCATTCTTTAAAAATAGTGCTGGTGCATGACTTGGCATGTCTCCTTCCTTTGCAGAGGAGAAACAGTATAGTTGTGGAGTCTTAGGCATTAATGTGGTCCTTAATGCCCTCACCTTGATTTACCCAAGTACAACACCAGGTTGAAGAGGAGGAAGACAAATGCTGGGGTATTTATCTTCTGCTCTCAGAAGAGTCCTGTCATGGGTGCTGTATCAGTCCCTCGTGTCACCTCTGAACTGTGTGGTAATTAACAAGTACAGTTCTAAGGAGGACCTTTGATCAATGGGAAGTTCCAAGGACAAGGAGAAACATGCATCAACCCATAGGGAGACAATGGTCAATATACAAACTTAAAGTCAATATTGTCCCTAGCAACTGATGTCCCACACCATTTTTTTTGCTGCTGGAAGTGGTGTTAGAGGGACCAGTAGGGGGTGCCCGACCTGCGGTCTATGTGGGTCCTAATGCCCCAGTATAATGACAGGGACACTATACTGTTAAAAAAATGGTGCCGTCCTCCGGATAAGATGTAAAACTGAAATCCTGACTCTCTGTGGTCATTAAAAATCTCAGGGTGTTTCTTGTAAATAGTGGGGATGTTACCTTGGCATCCTGGCCAAATTTCTCATTAGCTTTTACCAATCATGGCCTCCTAATAGTCTCCATCTATGAATTGACTTCTTCACTTTGTTTTCCTCCCCACTGATAGCTGATGTGTGGTGAGTGTACTGGTACACTATGGCTGTTGTCGCATCATCCAGGTGGATGCTGCACAGTGGTGGTGGAAGGGGATCCCCATTGCCTCTAAAACGCTTTGAGTGGAGTGTCCAGAAAAGCTCTGTATAAGTGTAAGGAATTATTATTATTATTTTTCTTTTTTTAAATGTATCAATCTTTTCACTTCCCTGCTTCCTGTTCTGCTAATAATGAATGTTCATTCATTTATCTATCAGCTTAATCTTCATAATTGTCTATAGGGTTCAGTGTCTTTAAAGAGATCTAGAAAACCTGTAAACACATTATACCTTCTGTACAAATATAAATTTATTATCAAGTTTATTTGAAATTAAATTCAGACTTATATAGTACTCATTTTTATTATAGCCAATAACCAATGGACTACAGAAGTTTCTCTTTTTTTCTTTCTGTTTTAATTTTGTTTTAATAAAGTCAAAGTTAATAGAGTTGTTCTTATAGAATTTACATCTGTGTGTGGGAGCATTATCACGTGCTAACTGTCCCTCGTTGCCATTTAGAAGTGGGTATTTTCCTCATGAGGAAAATATGGACAGTATCTTCCAGTTACTTTGGGTATCCAGCTATAGTGAAAGAAACACTGGAGGATGTAAGGCATTGCCTGTTGTGTAAGTGACAGCACTACTATCATTTTGTCACTTGTCCCTTTTAGAAGACAGTTGGGAGCAATCCAGGTCTTATGGTTGTAAGCAGTGGCATATTTCAGGTTTTTGCAAATTCTTTAAATATACAGATGGGTTTTTCTCTATTTCAAAAGCTTCAGGAGCATATTAGAAAGGCATTTCATTAAAAAAACATGTTCCCAGAAGTCAGTAAAGCAATCAATTACATGCTACACACATGAAGATATGCACAATGACTAAAGATAGCTATCTTTACATAATAATAACAATATGTATGTCCTTAACATGCCTACTGCTGGAAAAATTGTATTATACTAAATTATTTTACAATCTCTTTTGCTTAATCATTACAGTATTATGGAACGTACAGAGCTCAAAATTATAATCAATACCTTGTTAGTTAGAAGAGACACTTCAGGTCTCTTCTGCGTCAGGTCATTGAAAACCTGGCAGGTACCCAGGATGTTAGTTATCTTGTCCTACCTCAAAATTTAATGTACATATATGTTTTTTATAATACTGTGAAATTTTGAAAGAACATTTCATCCAATGTTTCAGCAAATGTGGAAACTTTTTTTTTCAGATGAACATAAAGTGGAGCATTTGGCACAAAAAGATGTTTGAAAAAGAAAAAAAGAATCCAATCTGCCTGCAGGATTATAAGCAAGACTCAACATTTGCTTAGAACTTTATAGTTGTCGAAAGGTCAAATCTCTCTCACTGAAAAACATGAACAAATTCTTACGTTAGTGAACCAGATGAATAAATATTACACAAAACCACCAAGTGGCATATGTAGACTGTTTTAACTGCCTGTAACATATGAAATAATAATAAAGCTAGGAAGTGAAATTATAGTATCACTGAAGTATTACTGTATGTTGATAATGTATCTCAGATAATATCATATACCAATTAGCTGACATTCTGTGCTCAGACCTTGCGTGCATAAATGATTTATATGTAGGCCAGGTTAAAGTACATCAAAGAGGACAGATGGATATACTAATGTTAATATAAATAAAAAAGTCCTAGAATATGTGTGTGTGCATTCTATTTCTTGTTTCAGCAGAGAATTAATGAATGTCTTCTTGTGATTGATACTTTCTTTTCTTTCCTCGAAGCAAAGCTGTTTTTAATGTGGTGTGCTCAGGGAAGCAGCTGGCTAGCCCATCCCCCCAGCAGAATGCAGCATATTTCTGAGGGAAGGCCACATGCTGTTAGCACTAGCAATTTGTGTGTGTGTGAAAAAAGATTGCTTATGCATAGACCTTAAAGGAGAATATCTTTTAGAAACCACTAATCTGCTTTTCTGCCAACTGTTGATATATTCTTAAAAATTGTAATATTTATCTATAAGTTCCTAATATGTGAAAAGTTAGCAGCTTTAAAGTTCCAAAGTAATTCAATGTGTTGTATATATTTTAAAGGAAAGGAAATTAAATACAATCAAAAATAGAATTTCTGTTTCGGCTTTTCTGTTCCTTAAAAAAAAACTAAGAAGCTCACACAAACCACTGCATGAAATTTGAAAAAATTAAAAACCATACATCCAAAATGCACTTTTCAAATTATTTGTTTCGCAGGAGCAAAGATTTAGATGTTTTCTCAATCTCTTATCAGCATGCTGTTAAGTAAGTGCCTGAGGGACTGCATAAACAATTTAAACAATATGATTCGCTTCTAAATGTTTTCTGGAAAGGAAGAGGCATATTGAAATGTCCCTCAGGCATTTGTCAATATGCTGATGAGGGTCTGAGCGAAGTTGAAAATGTTCATACTTACAAAAAACTATGAATTATGGATGTCACAATACTGCTCTTTTTTAAACAAATGCCCTGTCAAAAGATGAAAAGAAAAAAAATAACTTTGCCACACAAATAAAGATCTTTGCAGTATTTCTTGTTAGCATTCATGTCAGGTACATGTAGTGCTGTGTTTTTTCACCACAATATCCACATTCTGTTTCCAGATAGGAAATAATGGGGCAGATGAACTTTACTAGTAATGCCCTTAAAGTGGTTTTAAAAGCAAAACAAGGAAAGAATAAGCCTCACACTATATAAAAATAATGTGTATATTATTATTGTTGTTGGTGGTATTGCTGTAATAACTGTATTACATGAATTACATTTAAGAAAAGGTACTAATTTATAAAGAGCTAATTTTATATTCTAGAATCAATTTCTGGTTTCCAAATTTTAATACATTTCAAGTTTTACTACTGCAGAAAGGTGATCCAGCTGAACGCAATTCATATGCTGTTAGGGGTAACGAGGCAGAATATGTTCACGACACCTTTTCGAGGCCCCTCAACAGAATAGACAAGCAGTGTAATAGAATATTACTGGTCAGTTGTGGTTACAGAAGTCGAGGAGAAAGTCAACTTTTATTTATTGTTGCCCCTCCACTCCCTTACGTATAGATATTCCCTGGCTGCACACAATTCTATGCATAAATCTTCTACCACCCCTCCTTCTACTCCAGCATGTCAGCATCCTCCCTAGAGTATTCTTTGTAATTGGGGGGATTGGACAGCACTAATTTTCAGCCAGTGTTCTGATTTCCTCTGCCAAGTGAGTAAAGTATTAAGTACGCTATCCCTTTACATTCATTAGATCATGTTGTACTTATTAGACGTTAAACGACCTGCTGAACTTGAAAGTTGCAGTTTGCCCACAAAATCCCAAGTGAGAAACTGTTGCTTTACCCTTGAGCAAGGTACTACAGCAAAATTGCTACAGTTAAATACCATCCATCTGTTTTCTAATCACTTTATCCAACACAAGATCATGGGAGAGCCATAGCCTATCCCAGCAAGCAACAGGTGCAAGGCAGGACACACCCTGGATGCCAGTCCTTCACAGGGCACATACACAGATGAAGACAGAAAAAGGCACACACTCGTACCAGGGCCAATTTCCTTAGAAGCCAATTATATTACCAGTATGTCTTTGGATCACGGGATGAAACCAGAGGATCTGGAAGAAACCCACATGGACATGAGGAGAACAAACTCAAACTTTAGGTACCCAGTTGCATAAATGTTCCAATGAAAGTTGATTTGGATAAAAGCTTGAGCCAAAGGTAGTTATGTCTTCTTTAGTGTGTTCTACCATTAAAGACTTGGTTGGCCTGTTTGTTATGTATGGAGGATGCAAGAATCCTAACAGACCTTCACAGAAATGGAACTGGCTCCAGGATTGAAGGAGAATTTCCATATTTTACTAGTTCATCAGTGTGGAGTTGTTATTATTCATTGACCAACTATACAGTATTTGTATATTTCAATATACAAATGTCTATAATTGTGTCTATAATGAAGAGAGCTTTTGCTCAGGGAGTGACTGTTTCTTTCAATGTAAATGCATTTTTTCAGTTGAGTCAGTACACAGTATCATGAACTTCTATTGATTTTTTCAATTGATCTGCACGTATTTCAGATGTGTAACTAGCTCACTGCAATGATATTAGTCCTCACTGCAGTCTAAGTAAAAATCTAGGAATGGGATAAAGGTTTATTGTTAGTTTCTTAATATGTATACTGGGGAAAGCATTGTATGTACAGTTTAAAACCTTATGGATGAATAAATGCACAATGTTTGTATCTAACTCTGCTGATCTGGACTACATTGATTTACTTTAGGTTTTAGACTTCACCAACATTGGTCTACCTACAAACTGTAAACAGAAAATCTCCATCTGAGCTACAGTACTTTGAATTTTCGAGTGTTTGTTTGGGAAGAATATTTTGTACAACACACTGATATGTCAACGTTTTCAAAAATGTTTAAATTTATTATTTTATGATTTTTGACTGGAAGAAGTACTGTATATTAAATTATTCTGAATGTGAGATACTGTATGCTTTTGGTTACTGTGCCTAGATAAGTGTAGTCTAATTGTTTTCTGATTTTAAAGAATAGCATGCTGTGTTCAGATCAAAGTACTTAATGTTCTAACCATATTTTATTCACACTTATGCAATAGCCTGGATCCCACTATAATTATTGAATTTCAAAGTGTATTCTATAATTAAATATTTATTGCAAACAAATCTTTCAGTATTGACATCTGTTTAAATTGTTCAGAGTACTGCAGTGGAGACATAAGATGTCTGGCTTATTTTGCAGTTACCACAATATGTTTATATATTGCAAAGTATTTACATTATGTTGGAGTATTAGGTTATTTTATACAGTAATCTATTGATAACTAAAAGGGTTATGTTCCTAAAAATCCTTTAGGCAGGTTAATACAGAAATGGTAAACTTAAGACTTTATTGGAAAAATAGGATTAGGGGACCCAAAGTCAAACTTCACCTTATTACGATCCGACAAATATTATTTTCACCTTTAACAAAGCAAAACAATAACATTAGAATGTAGAAATACAATATATTTTGGAAATGTTATTGTATAGATAGTTTTTAAATGTGTTATGCTATAATTTTTACTATTGTTGCTCTGATGATGCCTATGCAGACTGGGTAACGTGGCATGCACGAGACCTTTAGTGCCATCACTATTACATGTCTTACACTAGGTTTGATAGGTTCTTAACTTTTCTTTATTGCACAAATTGTAGATTAATTTATACCAAACAACTTACCAACAGCAGTATTACTTAGTCCTTCATGCAATTTATCAAGCACTTCAATTTTTTCTTCTAAACTCATCATGGATATACAGTACTGTAGATCACTTTTAACAACACTGGACTCTTGCTCTTTCTCATACTTAAGAAACTGGTGCCAGCATGTTTTGCAGTTCATGGATGCTTCTTGACCTCATGGATACTCAGATTTTGGGGGTTCACACAACAACAATAATAATAATTCCTTATATTTATATAGCACTTCACTCAAAGTGCTTTACAGGTAATGGGGACTCCCCTCCACCACCACGAATGTGCAGCCCCACCTGGATGATGCGACAGCAGCCATAGTGCACCAGTATGCTCACCACACATCAGCTAGAACTGCGCCATTGCTTTTTACTTTATAGTGTCCCCATCACTATACTTGGGTATTAGGATCCATACAGACTGCAGGGTGATTGCTCCCTACCGCTCCCTCTAACACCACTTCCAGCAACAACTTTAGTGTTTCCCAGGAGGTCTCCCATACAGGGACCGACCAGGCTTACACCTGCTTAGCTTCAGTGGGTTGCCAGTTGTGAGTTGCAGGGTGATATGGCTGCTGGCTGGCTTGCAAATGGTATACAAAAAATTCTGTGTAGATAAACAAATGTGCATAAGGTAAATTTTTGTATAGCAAGGGATTACAGTACATTGATTCCCATATACTTACATAAAGGGATTATTATTCCCTTTATGTTATTTTTTTATACAGTGTGTTATATGAACCCAACCGGTTGTCTGGACCACATTCCCCAGAAACCTCTGGGGCAATTAGATATGGCTCTCAGTCACCTGACAAGCTGCTGGAAGACCATTTTGAGGTGTGTGGAACTGAAGAATCTGTATGTGTTTGTGAAAATTCTGGTAAAAAAAGTGTATTTTTGGAAAGGTTAGAAGAACCAAAATGTTGGTTTGATGAGATTTTTGGTTTCCCCACAAATAAGGAGCTTAAAACTTACAGTAGTTTAAGTGTGTGTTGTCCTGGATCTGCCTAAAATATCCTGTTAGGAAACATCCAGCAGGCTGTCACAGCACAAACATTTGATGCCAAAGCTGTAGTTATTATGTGTGGAAGAATAAAGTGAATGTTAGAATGAATGCACATGTTCATTCTAGGATCCATAAATATATTCATGTCACTCATCAAAGTTACCTTATATTAATAAAGATCAAACAGCTGTCCATGTCTGCTACTAATACAGTGCTGTCTGCTGTGGTGCCATGATTGGATGAAGCAGTAAGTAAAATTCTTAGGCATAATTTATTACAAAATGCATATTGCTGGATAAAACCTTAAAAAAGTATGTTTTGTATATTAATCAAATCTTATGTCACTAACTATTAAATAATCAATACGTCTGCAGTTAAATCAGAGTAAGGAAACAGACCTGCCCCTCCATTTTCCACATATATATTCTATTCTCATATATAAAATCTTGGCATTCAATAGTTTCACATGCAGAGTAATAGTGTTTAAAATGAATGAAATGTAAAGAATATTACACATTAAAAGTGTTCAGGGAAAAAGTTTGTATTCATGAATTCTTAGTAAGTAGAATGAAAAATGAATTAAACTTTAATATATGAGATTAATTTTATTTTTTTATTTTATTTAATTATTAAGTATTCATTTCGCTTTAGTATTTTTAATTGGTTATTTTTATGTAATGGAGAAAATGAAGTGCTTAATTATGTTTAATGACTTAGTTTTAATTTTAAAAATGCCACACATCCAATAAGTCGACCCTGAAGTCTTTTTTTTGCTCTGACATTACCATTCATTAGTAATACTAATCAACTGCACTTTGTTTCAAGCTATCAAATACATTTATACATATTCATGCAAGCAATTAAGCATCATTGTGCATTTCTTTGATGTACACCAAATGTTAGTGGACATATGTTAATTTGCTTTAACCAAAGAAAAACACACGCTGAGGTATTAAATAGAAACAATTATATAACTGAGCTCACCCCTAACATTAATATACAAATATTTATCCTTCTAATACATTTTTATTACCTTAAAATCTTAAAGGAATGGAAAACACTTAATAAACAGGCTTGTTTATTGGTGCAGTATATCATTTATACATTAATTATATACTTCACCAATTTTACAATGTTTTTTTTAAACACATTAAACAAGTGTTACATTAAATTTAATAAAGATGTACTGTAGCATTTAATGTTCCAGTTTGATATTTGTAGGAAAATAACATGTTGGCCATTTTGCAAACACTGCATAACATCCCTAGTATGTCTATCAAGATTCAATACCGCAAGGTGGCATTTCACAGAGCATATCTTTAATTTGATACACAGTAAGAACAGGCTTAGGCTAAACAGGCTCTGTGGGAATGGGAAATTATAATTGGATCTCATGTTACATTAATATAAATCAATGTAGGCAAGTGTGTCAACATTTCACAAACATAATGCATTTAACAGTTCACTAACATCTATACTGATACTAACAGCTTCTGATATGTCTCTGCTCCAAAAGTCTGCCCATATACACACTATTGAATACAGCCTTTCACATGCAATTCTCTGCACTGGTTCAAGCCCTTGATGCATTGACCATTGGTTACCAATGTTCTTCATGTTTCTGAAGAAGCACTACCCTTAAATCAAGTTGTGTAGCATTTGCTGATATTGTGTATCCCTTCATTGGATCATAGAACTACAGTATTGGTTCTTCCAACTTTTTCACTTATTTGGAAGTCCACATCTATTTATTCCTTTCATGTAACTCAGCTCTTATCCTTCTGAAAACTGAGGTATGAATTTTCCAAGATTCATAATTGTACCCAGTGTGGTGCCACGGGGGTTGTGGGCACCATCTTGGGCATGGTCAGGCATTCCATTCACCCCGACACACCCCTTTTTAGCCTCTTTTAGGTTCCTTTTCTTCTTTGCACATGCTCTCCTCTGAGACTGGGGTTCACACTGGCACCACCATTGGGGTAACAGGACACAGACTCCACATATAATTATTTCTGGGCCCTTTACCTGCAGAGTCCCGGCTCACCAAGTTTCACCCTGTTGTCTTCACTACTAGGAGCCTCCTGCTCCTACTCCATTAGGCCACTGACTCATACAAAACCAGTGCCTCGGACTCCCAGGTCCACCTCCAGCCCTAACATCCTCTCCTGAGGCCACCAGGCTGGGCTACACAATCACACACTACCTACATCACCGAGTCTCTTCCACACTACACACTGTCCCTCTCTACAAACACACACACACAACCTCTTTGGCACCTCACTCTCGTGCCCCCTGCCACCACTGCACTACCACACATCCACACAGCTGCCAGCGCATTCCACTCTGTGCCCAGCCACCAGCGCGTTACACCATGCAGCTACCAGTGCACCTCACTGTGCCCAGCCACCACTGCACTATCTCCCAGAGGGTGCAACTAGATAGACCTCACTCGCTTCCCCAATACCTTATATTGCCAGGGGGAGGGTCCTCTACCACCCGGCCCACTCTGGTCCACACACACTCACACACACTAACTCACTAATCAAATCACAACTCATTCAGCGGACACAACAGCCCTGCTCTCACACCCTAGCAGGATGTTGTCCCTTTAAATCTTCGGTTGATCTCATTAAGCTCCGTTTCTTATGTCTGTCTCCTCCGAGACTGACCGATCACACTCTCTTCCTTGCAGGTTATTCCTCCCACTATCCCCTCTGGGATTGTTGTTCTTCTCCATCCACCTCACGGGGTTTCTGCAGTGACCAGTCAGCCTTTGTTCACTCATACACGGCGGCACGCTCTCCTAACATCACTCTGACTAGTAGCGTCTCACACCTGCTACCCGCATTCAGGAGAGCTAGTCTCCCACGTCCTCTCACCACTGCAGCCACAGCAAGACTGAACTGGATTTTTCTTTCTTCCGCGAAGTATTCAGGCTGGTTTTAAACCACTCCCACACCTGCGGCTCATTCCAGTAATTCACGTCAGCAGCAACACATCTCCCTGGACACGATCCCGCACACCAAACACTCACTGCTGGTCATTACTGATATCTTCCTTTTGTCAGGTCTTTGTTAGATTTGAGATGAATCTTTCTGGTCAGGTTCAGCAATTTCTTCAGTCTCCTTTTGTTGAGCCCCCAAACAATTATGTTCATCATTGTTCTGATTCCTGAAAGACACTCGAAGGCCATGTGTATTGGCTTGTGGTACACTTCTGGTGCAGACAGCATTCTATAAGATAATAAAAGAAATTTGTATCTTGTTTCAGTGTGTTGAATGTATATTGCTTAGATCTTTCTTCATCTGGCTTCATCTGCCACAATCCTGATGTGTCCAATTTGCTGAGCCAACAACTGGAAACTGTGCCTTCATTTCTTCTCTCATAGGTAACTTTTTAATTCCTTGTTTAAATATATGGGATCCAAACTCAACTCCAGATAGGACTTTTTACACAAGTTTATTCCTGGTGTGATTTGCTCATCTGTACATACCTTGTATTTACTTAGTAAACAACATTGACCCTTAAATACCACTTGTTTTCATGAATCAGTGGATCTTATTCAAAATGTTCTTGTACAGCCACATCAAACTTTCTTCACAAGTTTTAGTTCCTTAAATGTGCTTTAAGTTTACTTGCACTCTAGTATTGAGTCATCAATGTAACAATTGTTTCATTTACATCTAAAGGAAGAATCCACAATTTTCTTTAATAGATAATGTGATCAATTACAGTTACAGTGTATTAACAAAAACGTCTTCCATCTCATAGTTATCCACTTCATGCCCTTTCTTTGGTTGCTCTCTTGCTTGGCAGCACCCTGTAAAGTGAAAAATTTTACTAATTTTTCCTAATTCCAATGTCCATAATTTTCCAAATGCAGGACAAGCTCTTGGCATGTGACTGTGTGCATTTGCCACACTCCTTGCGATTAAACTGCTTCCTCTGCTGTTTTGTTCAAAAAGCCCATCTCGTTTGTGTTCCTGCTTTACACAACATGCATAGCTGACTCATCTCCTTTATTCAGGGCTCTAACCTATGTTCTTGTAGTTTCTGTGACTTGACATGTGTACTGCTTTGTACAATGATCAATAAAATTCTCTCAGGAGTCTCTCTCTCAATCCATAATCTGAAGTTCCAAGTGTAATTTTGTATTTTATCAATGAATCTTTTAAAACTCTGTGTAATCTAACACAATGAGCCTCTTAAGTGATGCATAGAAATATGCCGTGTTTAATAATTGTTGTGACAGGAATGGGAGAGAGGGATTACAAAAGGTAAAGTATAATGTATGCACTGTACTGTATATGAAGAGTGCTCATTTTAGAATGTGTTTAAGGAACATTTTTTTTTATAGACAAAGAGTACTTTAGAAACAAGCATCCAATTTGATAGCTTTCAGCATGCGACCCTTCTTTCCAGTCATCCTTTTGTGCCCATTTGAAATTCGTAACATTTCCACTGACTCTGGTTCCAAGTCCACCTGTTCTTGAGATATTTTTTTCAGTAGCATCTATGATAAGGTTAACATCTTTGTTAAATAACGATTGTGTCAACTGACAGCACCTTTTGTGTACATCTAATCAAAAAGAAACTGGGGTTTGCTATTTTTGCATTCACTATTGGTCATATATTTTTACCTTAAGATACATTGCTGATCTTATTTCTCTGAAATACAAAGATGTCTGAATGTTGTGAACCTGCAGTATTTCATGACATTTCAGTACGGAGATTTGTCAAAGGCTCTTGAAAATAAAAAAAAACAAACTGGAAGCTTGTCCCCTTTAACTCCCTTTCAGCCACCAAAAAGAACTCCTATGTTTCCCGAAACCATGTATATTTTACAATGCTATTTCAAATATATTTGACCATTTTCTAAACACTGTCTCATTCATTTATGTGAAACATCTTATGCACAAAACCCTTAATCCCACCACAGATCGTGTCATCTTCTCCTTTCTATTTCTGCTCCCAAACAAATGCCTCTATTAAGATATCACAAAAGCTTCCTTGTGATGAACTATGCATTACATTCATAGATCAGATGTAATGGACTCATTGTTAGGTGTTCTTATTCATAAAACATAATTTGTTTCTCTACAAATTTGTGAAGATAGATCTTTTGTACTAAGATTTACAGATCTGTATTAACTGATTTATTGAAATAAAACTTTTGAGTCTTATTACCATTTATTTCAAAATATTTTGCCATGTCCAAATGTATATACTGTACAGTGTGTACAAGACAACCATTGAGCAAGGAACAGAATAGACCTAAACCTTTGGATTAGTATGCAACTACATCTGCATGTCATCTGCATACATATACAACATATGCATCCTGATTAATTATATTGCCAAAGGTAAGCAAGTATTTAAGCAAAAGGCATAGTATGGACCCCTGAGGAACTCCAGATGTTACAGAACAGACCATCCAAAGTGCCAGACTTTTTTAGATAGATAAAAGCTAAACATGTTTACTACAATACCAGAGAGCCTAATATAATCCAAACAAATAAGAGTGTTGATGAATTAATAGGTTTCTAATTGTTTTTACAGCAATTTAAGTAATAAGTGGGCAGTTTTCAAAAAAATGTTTATCAGGCTAACAACAAGAAGAATTCTAAACATGTTTTTTACTGAGGTTTTTACTGAGAAAGAGATTGAAATGGAATTAGGTTTATTCACTACTTTTCACAAAGCCAGAGATGTAACTTCCCCAAAGTCTTTAATGACTGGTCCAATATAAGCAGTGGAATGAAAAGTAAAATTAATTCAGTGAAAGTGATATTGAAGAATATGCAATCAAATATAATAGATTGTGAAAAACATCAAGAAACTATTGTTCTGAACAATTAAAGCAAAATGTGAGCAAAGACTCTCTGATGCACATAAACTCAGTATTAAAAAGTAAGATGGGCTCATTACAGCCTCCTTCAATTATGTTAGAATAAAACTGAAACAACTGCAGCTACATAATCAAATTGCTTAAATGATTGCTGATAGACTGTAAGAACTGTTTTTCTTCAACACCCAAGCCCATGCCCTCCTGCTATGCATTAAATTGCAACATGAGATTTTTTGGAGGGGCAAAAAGTCCAACTTATCTCTCTGAGAATGATTGTAAACTTAAACTATATCATTCAAGGAACAATTTTTGACATCTGAAGGCATTATTTTATTAATGATATCTGAGAAGAGGAATGTAATGATAATGCCTTCTAAAACATCAACACACTTATTAAACAAGGATAGAGTATTGTTCAAATTTAAACAAGCAGCCATGTGATGAGAAATTCCAATATCCAATAAATGAGATGGCTATTATAAATGACGTATTTTTCAATACTGTATATGAAATACACTCTAAAACAGACTTAAACAATCTAATTAATTAAAAAAGACAACAAAAGAACAATGTGTGAAATCTACATAAATGTTGAAATCGCCTACAATAAGAATTTTATTAAACGTTTGGCACAAAGATGTAAAAGGTCAACCACAAACAATGGAACTGCAGTTTAAAAAGGTAAGAACACTGTAGGGTGGTACGGGGGTGCAGTGGTTTGCAGTGCTGCCTTGCAGTGCTGGTGCTTTGGGCTGCTATGTGTATGGAGATTGTATGTTCTTCCTGTGTTGGCATGGGTTTCCTCTAGATGCTCCAGTTTCCACTCACAGTCCAAAGACATACTGGTAGGTTAATCAGCTTCTGGGAAAATTGCCAGTGTGTCTGTGTGTACCCTGCGATGGGCTAGCATCCCATCCAGGGTATATCTTGCCTTGCATCTATCGTTTGCTGAGATAGGCTCCGGCTCCCCTGTGACTCTGTATTGGATTAATTGGTTAGAAAATAGATGGCTGGAAGAACATTGTGATTAAAAACGGCTGAACTGCCATTCTAACCCAAAACCAGGAAATTTAGCTTTATTCATTTCTTTTCAGTAGAACATAATCACCTTTACAATGCCATGATTCCCATGTGCAAAACAAAAAATAATGTAGTTGTTAGATACATAGATGTTTCACACAGTATCAAGATCTTATGTTTAAATTAGCAATGAATAAAAGCAATGTCAAAAGATTTAATAATGTTATTGTTGGTGTCAAACGGTCCTGCTTTGGAAAGCTTTGTAAAAAGATTCAGGAAGGAATTGTAAGGACTCAAATTTGAATTTCTTTTTTTTTTCAATTTGTAAATTTTAATCAAATTTTGTAATTGTGGGTTTAAATTGTGCATGGGAATAAAAGCATCACATAGTAACAAATTAACACCTTGTAATGCTGAAACCAATTAATTTATTATCATATTCATCATATACTGTAGCTACAATGTACATGAACTAATATACTTCTGCAAAAGTAGGCCTTCTTGATTTTAAAGCTCTAATTTCTGTCTGATATTGAGCCATGATACTGAAAATGAATGCCATAGAAGCACAAACAATAGATACAGTTATGCAAAGAGCCAGATTACATGATGTTCCTGTTCCACACACTATAGATGTTGAACTGTAACTTTTAATAATATAATGCAGTTCCAATAGTAAAATGCAGAGAACATAATGAATACAGTGTAAAACACAGTATTAAAATATTTTATATACAATTTAGTGGCAACTATAATTGGCTTCTGAAGTTTCAATATTGCCTCTATTGTCTCTCAAAATCAGATGAACATAGGATACCATATCCTATTTAAAATATAGTAAAACAAATTAATTATAATCTTCTTTTTATTATTTAAGATATTTAAAGTGGTGTTTTCATAGTTTTATGTCTTTAGCACAACACAGATGAAAGAAATGAGAAATTCAACACAAGAAGGTTAATTGTGATTCTATCTGGAATCTTTTACAGCTTTATGCTATTCAGGGAAGGTTAAAAAACAAGTGAAGTTCAGTCAGAGCATGATGTACTGTACAAAAGAGCTGAAACAGAGAACATTCTGTTACCAGGAATGCTGACGAGAGCATTTATATCAAGATTTCAGCACTCCATGCTGTTTCTAACAGTGGTAGTCGATCAGGCCATGTTAACTCTCTGGGGTATTGGTATAAAGGGAAATGCAAATAGCTTAAACTCTTCTCTCTGACACTGCTGGACATAACATAAAACCTTCACAAATCCTACTTCCTTTAGAGGGCAATCACACTAAAGATACAAATAAGCAAGACATATTACTCCATACTTTTCATTATCAGGTCATGGATATCAAGTACAATTTTCTTAAGACACATTATCCTTTATGTACTGCTCACAAAAAGCAGATAATATACTGTACATTTATAACTGCAAAACCCAAGAGACCACAAAACAATTGAATTTATTTTACTCAATATTTACAAAATTGGCAATATAATCAGATATCTCTTTAGTATTCCACAGTTAGTGAATTCAGATGAGGTAATATGCCCTTTTACATGTGACTTTGGTAAGAGTTCTGACTTTACTATTTTTGTTCAGATTTTAAATTGTATACTGAATGCATTTCTGTTTTTTACTTTGTATATGCATTTAACACTTGTTGCTGCAAAAGCCACTATTAAAATACAAGCCTACAGCTCTTGAGTTGCTCAACTAGTAAACAGTGCAAGATAATAATATAAAAATACATCAATAAACAAGTGTTATGTGTTGCCTCTTAGTCATCCAAGTAAATCATTTTGAAAGCATATATTCCACTATTGCACAGGCAAATAACATCTACTCACTCATTCTAATTCTATAATTTTCCCATATAATTTAATCTTGACAAGACCAATAAGAATTGTTTTTACTGAACTATGTTCTACTCTGCTAATCATCCACTGTCCTTCACATGACCTTACAAAGACTCTTAATGAAAAAATTATGTTACATTCCTGCTGATTAATTGCTTGATATTTGTTCATTTACTGTAGCTGTTGTTTGCAAGGTATTTTGACTTGCAATTTAGTCAGATTTTAAACCAATTGAAATTCACAGTAAGCAAGGTATATGAAGCTGTAATTTTTGCAAATGTAGAACTAATGGCATTAGATTTTACTCTCAAAGTTTTAGATTCCTGACTGTTGTCCTTTGTCTATGAGCTACAGTTTATGTTAGTTTAGCCTTTTCTGTTTTCTCTGCTCCCAAATTAGCTTTATACAGATGCCCTGGACAATTGGATGGTCATACTTTAAAGGATCAGGCTTTTTATAATCAATCAACCAATGTTCATTTATCAATGTACAAACACAAACAGTACAGCATACAGAGGTGTTGTAGGCAATGAAATGCTTTGCCCGCGAGCTCGTTAAGAGGTATAAAAGAGTAGAAGGACAGGAATTTATAGGAATTAGATTAACGAAAATAAAAAAATTGGATACAATAAATTACACAATTGCAATTTACAATACAATTTACAGATTGTGCGAAAGTAAAACAGGGATAGGAGGTATTTAGAGCTCTTTGTATGTGTCCTGAGAGCTGAGAGTGCAAGTGACAGGAGGGCGCCATTGCACCTGTCAGTTCAAGGAGGTGCCTGGGGGAAGAAGCTGTTACGAAACCTGGTGGTCTTGGTCTGTATACTTCAGTATTGTTTTCTAGATGGTAGTAGAGAGAGCAAGTTGTGGTTAGATTGACTGGGGTCCCTGAGGATAGACCTGGCCTACTTGAGGCATCTAACAGAGTAGATATCCTTGATGTTCGGTAGCACGCAGCTGGACGTGTTTTGAGCCAGTTTCACCACCCTCTGGAGTACCTTGCACTCCCTGATGAAGCAATTACCAAACCAGGCAGTGATGTAGCCGGTTAGGATGCTTTCAGTGGTGCATCTGTAAAAGTTTGTTAGGATGTGTGACGGCATGCTGAACTTCTTTAGTCTGCGGAGAAAGAATAGGCGCTGCCGTGCTGTCTTTGCTATGAGGTTAGTGTCAGTGTTTCTACCTCCTCCCTGTACGAGGACTCATCACTGTTTGTGATCAAGCTTATTATTGTTGTATCGTCCTGCAAACTTGATGATCGAGTTTGTTTTGTTCCTGGAGACACAGTCATGGGTGAATAGAGAATAGAGGAGAGGGCTGAGTACACAGCCCTGGGGGGCACCAATGTTCAGAGTCAGCGTGGATGATAAGTTTTGCAACCCATTGCACCTGTACATTCTTAGTTACTGTTTACTAATTATCTTAAATGCAGGTTAGCGTAGGGAGCTGCATCAGTTCAGTGTGCAAGTTGGCAAGTAATGAGTAGAGGGTAATTCCATGCTGAAAAGCAAAAGGGAAAAAGAAAGAAAAACAATGTTGACTGTGGAGCCTTCTACAATTGTGTTTCTACATACAAAACCAAAATCTCTGTTAATGAAGTTGTTCATGTGAGAAAACTATTATACAACACTGCAATTACATGACCGTAAGATATCACTGCCTTTGAGAAACTGCATGAAAAAACTGACTACATTTTACAAACATAATGATACTGATTAGGGGCAGAGCAGTGTCTCTGTGGCTAAGGATCTGCCCCTGTGGCTGGAAGGTTGCTGGTTCAAATCCCACAGCCGGCAGAGGAATCTTACTCCGTTGGGCTCCTGAGCAAGGCCTTTAACCCCAGCTGCTCCAGGGGTGCTGTACAATGGCTGACCCTGCATTCTGACCCCAAGCTTTTCTCCCTGTCCATCTGTCTCATGGAGAGCAAGCTGGGGTATGCAAAAAGACAAATTCCTAATGCAATAAATTGTATATGGCTAATAAAGTGATCTTATCTTATAAAACTGTAGTCTTTATCTTGTATGACATACAAGATTTTGCCCATTTGTGAATCAATACCAGTTAAATTAAATTGAAAATAACTAATGTATTGTGGAAATATTGTATGAATTTTGAATGAACTCCACATGTTATTTACTCTACTGGATGAAAAATTCTGTTACACAGCTGCTTTTTAAAAATATATAAATTTTTAATGTATCAAATAAAGGCATGGCAATCAGTCATTGTAAAAAATCTATAAAAAGAGTTTTAAACATAGTCATTTTAATGTTCAAAAGAGAGATCTTAAAATGTGAGCATATTTATGTATTCCCATGGGTGCTGTGGCACTGCAGTAGTAGAGGAAAATGGCAGATCCTGTTCCCACTGCATCCATCAGAAGCCTGTGTTATTACCAGACCTGTCCAATGACACAGATGTGACAGGTGACTAAGTACAATAGTTCTTGTAAACTCCAGGGCTTGGTCTCCTACAAACCCTGTAGTTCACCATGTTTGGCAAAAACTTTATGAGAAAAAGTAGTTAAGGTTAACAATGTTCAATTGTTACACACCATTAAAGTCTGCTTGAGTGATCTTATAGCTCACTAAACACAATAAAATCAGTGAATGCCATATGTAAAAAAGTAAAGCAATAAGAAAAAAGCAAATATAATTGTACAATAAAACAGTTTCATTTATTTAGAATCCAGATTTATGATGATAATGATAAGGTCAGACCTTCCCTTTTCCAGCAAGACCTCTGGGTTTTCAATGTCCATCATAAATGCGGTATGATCATTTCACGCCAAGCCACTTAAAGACGCTTTTTTGATTTTGATCTTCGATGCCTTTTCCATTTTTGTTACAGTCACAGATCATAAAAGATAATTTTGCATTTTGTTGTTCTAATTGTAACACTAGTCCTAATGGCTTCTGAATTTTTTTCTTTATTTTTCTTGACAAAGCAAGACTCAACTTTGGAAAGATTATGTTTTGTCTCTAATGACATTACCTTTTGACAACATTTGTTCTTTTATTCACATTTTAACATGATGTCAAAAAGCATTAAAAACATTAAAATTAAATAATTCCCATATTGTAGACCGCACACTAATGCAGTCAATATAAAGATGAGCAGAATCCTACATGTGCTATATGTAGAGCATGGGCTGAATGTGGAAAAAATGGCAGACAAGATATTGTCATGGATGTCAGAAGGGACAAACTGTGGAATGGCAGGAAACCGAAAAAGATCCTATGCGTGGTGGCGGGACAGGGGTTAGCCCGGGCTCACCTGTTCAGGAAATGCTGTATAGAAACCTAGGCCCACAGGCCACGGACATTGGGCGACCTGGTGCTAGGCAGGTCTCAGGACATCTGAACCTCAATGCTGATCGAAGAGGAAAGAGTGACCTGGAAATATATAGCCCCAGACAGAGACACACCGGAAGGACAAGCAAAGCACAGGAAACTAGTGACAGGACAGAGTAGGAGACAGATACAGTACATAGATGCAACATCTTAATTAAAAAGTTGGTTTTGACCATTGTTTTTGCATTTGTTTGGTCTCACACCTATAATACATATATTAACTAAACATAGTAATATTGTTATGAGTGATTCATATATGGTACAGGGAATATTCTATGGCCTGAATCTGTATTTTGGTTAAACCCTAATTAAGAACAAGCAGTGTTAAGATTTAAATTTGTCTGCTTTATTGACTTTACTTTCCTGGCCAAATGACAAGGCTCAAAGAACCACCGCCCCCTCTCATTAATAAAGGAGTGGGTCAGAGAGATGGTCCAAGATGTAGTGGAAAGAGGGATTTGAAATACAACATGCATGCAGAAAGATGGAATCAAGATATAAATATGTAATCAGAGGAGGGGAAAATAAGTTGTTTTTTTTAACTTACATTTAAAGCTGCATGTATTGCTTGTTAGACTTTGACTTTTGGTGAAGACCAGGGGAAAAATCAATGTTTCAGAAAAATAAGAGTGGATGAGTTTGAGTCAGATGGAAATTCTTGATTTACAGCAGATAAGTTTCTTCTTCTGTAGTAAGTGGAGTTAGTCCTTTGTCTGCACATTGAAATGTCAAAGCAAAGAGATTTGGGTGGCCTGAAAACATTTGTTTCTTTGGATATATGCATGTTCCTTCAATCACTCCTCGGCAATGGGATGAGGTTTGTACTAGTAAATCTGGTTATATACTTATTAGGAATTCTAAAACAATTAGGCATAATAACATAATAACAAGGATAAATAAGTAGAAATTACTGTATATAACATACTGTATATTGAGAGGAATTAAAACCACAACAAATGAGTAGTGAAGCCACCAACATTTGTTTATAATTCTTCTTGCTACATATACATATATTACTCCTTACAAAACCAAAATCATGTAATTCTAATTAAGACAGAAAAGCTGCAAACAAGAAAGAAATGAAAACTGAAGTAGTATCTTCAGTAATTATTCATTGAGCCAGAAGCCTTGCTATGATGTATTGAAGAATATTCAAGCCATTTTTATTCAGAGATCCTCGGGAGAGTCATTCCTGCCGCTTCTCTTATTATCATGTAATAAAAATTAATGACAGTGTAATAAATCTTCAAACAACAACATACTGCACCCCTTCATAATACCATTTTTATTCAGTCTTTTTTCAAAATGTAAGACAACGTTTAAAAACTGGTATAAGTAAATAAAATAAATAATCTACAAAATGATGTACAATGAGTGAAAGGACACCATGCAGTCAAGAGTTTAATGAAGACCAGCTAACTGATTTAAATGAACAGATAAACAATTTATAGTCATTTTTTAAACAATGAGTTTTTTTATTTGATTAAGAAGCAGTTCAATTTCCGATGATCACTGCCTGTCTAAGGTGATACTTATGTTAACTTGACACTTGCTAATGTTATTACAAATCATTTTAATCAAAATAAGTGTGTCATACTCATTTTCAGCTGTAACATTGAAGTGCATCTGGAATTCACTCCTATTATATCCTGCTGTGGTGCACTATTTTTTAAAAATATAAATACTTAAAAAGTTTTTATTTTTCATTAATTTGCTGACACATGGAAGTTATTGACTGATGTTCAGAAAGGAAAACAATGACTAGTCAATCTCACATAGTTGTTCCTAATCACCATCATTACGGAAATTAGCTGTATACCATTTATCAAAACAAACACCTCCCTTTCCATTCTTCTTAAGCATCCCTCCTCCCACCATCTCCACCTGCCATCTTTCCCTCCAATGGCTAATGGTTAATGGCCAGGGAGCTACCCATTAACCAAGTGGGTTAAGCCAAACCTATCACACCACATATTCCAAAAATTTACAAAACATTCAGTTTTTGGATGTTATTGTTCCAAGTGAAAGTAAATTAGTGCATTGGGATACCCAAGTCTGTAGCCAATGGCATTGAAAAACATGAAAGACATTTAATTTTCTTTTGTTTTTTAGAAACATTTCATTATTTTATTGAGAAAATGATCACAGGATTCCCAAAGTGAAAAGAGATCAGATTGTGCTTATGAAAATTGTGCTTTAGCACCAGCTGCCGGAAGAAACCTTGTATTATTAATGTTTTTCTTCATGCTGTTTGTATACTGTTTTTGTTTTGATAGTGGTCTGCACTTTGTTATGCAAAATTAACATTCCATTTCAAGCTTAGACGTACCCTCCTTGTGAGGTACAGTATGTTTTATTTTTCCATTGAGCCATTTTACTACTTCAAAAATAACTTCATACAATTCCAAAAAATAAATTGATTATTGTATCACAATTACTCCCACAGTAATGTCACTGAAAACCTTCAGAACATTTTAGTTTTAAGAATCTTTTAATTTGAGTTCTCTTCTGTTTTAAAGGACAATTCCAGCAAAATTTCACACTATGCATGCATGGGCTACTAGATACACAATATAAGGGAAACAAAAGAGAACCAAAAGAGAACCAAAATGAGTGACTGAAACATTATGCAAAGAAATACTTTAATTTGGTGTTACCTGTCACTAAAATTAATTAGCAGAAACATCTGCTTTGAAAAATTCCAGACACATTAAAAAAATAATTTTACTTAATATTTATAAGTTTAGGTAAATAGACATTGTTAAGAGTGTTTGATTAGTAAATGCAAATACTTTATTGAAGGTGTCATAAAAGTGAGTGAGATGCTTACTGTGCTTGGTTGTACATACATGTTCACTCTTTTTGAGTCTCTCATTATTCATTGTATAAAGTGTAGTGATGCACAATAAAAATGCAACTCTTGAAATGTAATAACAAAAGGCTACTTAAAGCACTCGGAATCTGAAATATATGATAAATAATGAAAACTGTGGTTTTCTCAGTGTAATGTGTTTAAAAGTCCATACAAAACGTGTGATTTTCACTTAACCAAGAAGCAGAGACAACACAATAATGCCTAGCTTGAGTAATGAAAATTGACTGGTTGCTGTCTGCTTGATTGATGGCAGCTTCTGTGTGAGAGATGTTGCACATGGATTGAGATGTTCTGCTTCAACAATCACTACTGCCCAGAGTAGCAAAGAAACATTTTCTGTTTGAGATAAGCCATGTCCAGAAAAAGGTTGACTGCCCATGATCAGTGATCACATGCCTAGCACGCTTTAACTGCATCTCTTGACTGGCTACAGTACAAGAAACAACTCGTGAATCAGCAGAAACACCATAGATGGCACAACATGAAAATCACGTGAATGGTTTAAAACAATTCAGAGAAAACATCTTGATGCTTGAAAACCAACATACTTATCTTTATGGGCTAAGAAGCATCGAAGATGGTGACAAGGAAGCTGGTGGTATAGTATTGACTGATGAATACTGTTTTGCCCTTTTCTGGATCCTTTAGAAGACACATTAGCTCAAAACATTGCTACATATATTACACTAACTATTGAATTGTCCAGACCATTTGTTTGAGTGTTAAAAGTGTTGTTATGTCAAGCCTGATTATGTTAATTCTATGTTTAATATACCCTCAAAACAAAACACACAATATGATGATGAATTCTTAGTTCTGAACATTTACAAATAAAGTATAATTTCACATATTTCTCTTCACAAAAACACAATAGTTACCATTAATTCTGACTTTACAGCTTCCCTCCAAGAAGGACATTAGTCTTGTGATTTTTTTTTCATAAGATGAAGACCCATGCTGTAAATCATTGCATATGCCTGGCTGTGGGCAGTTTGGCTAGGACAATAAACAATCTGCACACAGCATGAACAAACTGCCTGAAGCAATTCACTTAAACAAATTCTATTTACATCTTTTGTTTGTGTTTCCATAACAATACACCAACATTTATATTGTTAGTGTGAAAGAGTTTATGAAAAAAGCAAAATAGCTTCATTGTTTCATTCTGCTGCACTTCACTCTTCTTTTTTAATATGACAAACATATTAAAGTAATATTCTGCTGTGCTAAGGTTGACTCCTAAGGCAACTTGGACACTGCAAACAAATAATATACATTAAGCAATAACTACTCTACTAAAACTTTCCATTTAAACGGGCAGTTTCAAGCCAGAATAGCTCTTTCTTTTGTCAATTTAAATCCTGACCTACTGACCTAGAGGTGTCCTGAGGTAATACTGGCTCATTCTCAAGACAGCCCTGGAACAAATACTCCAGGCAGTTTCTCTCTCCTATGAGAATTATCCAAAGAAAAAAACATCACTTTGACTCAGTATTGTCCTGGGTTAATTGTGCCATCAGATCAGCTCACACTGTAAAGGTCTGTGAAATCGTTCTCTCAGATTTTAGGCATCAGAAAAACAAGTGTGTTTATTATCGATGTGATGTTACTTGCTTAACATTAATATACAAAATAAGCATATAAACATATACATATACTGTACCAAATTAATACATATTATTTTCATTAGAAATTATTATCTGTCATCAAAAAATTATTTTCATTACATTCACATTTTTGTGTTTATTTGTTTTTCTAGTTCAACAAGTAGCACATTTTGAATGTCATTTTCTATTTAGGGTATGTTGGTTAATCGACATGTTGTTGAGATCCAAGACTTAAAAGGTAGACTGTAATATGGTGGACAAAAGTACTGTATTACTGTTTTTTTCATGCTATAGTCATTTATATTTGTACTTTTCCATACACCAGTGGTCATTTACCGGAGCAATCTAAGTGAAGGATATTGCTCAAGGGTATAACATTATCATTGAATTCATTACCTTCTTGTTACAGGTCCAGAGTACTACTCTACTCTGCAGCTTTATATCTGACATTTATGACCAGCATCTGTATCCATGATAGGTTGCATAGATTTTTATGTGTGGATGCATTATATTTGTGACTAAGACCTTAGCTGAGAGCATGACCTAAGTATCCCAAAGTTACTCAGTGCCATTTCTTGACATAGTGTACAGTATATGACAAATCTGTCTTTGCTGTTTGTACCTTTTAGGTAGCCGAAACAAAAATCTCAACTTCTGTGAATCATCCATGGGGAAAATCATAAATCCATTTGTTTCAGCACATCCTTAGCTGACTTTAGTTTTTTCTGTACCAAATTGTTTGTTCCTGTGACTATGTATGAATGTAATTGAAGGCCTCTGAGGCACTCCTTTTTATTAATGGAAATGGTTTACAAGGAAGAATCCCACTGAGATATAAAATCCAATTTTCAAGTGTTTTGACTTACAGTTCTGTCATTCTTACATCTCATTTTTTGTAGTTAATACATAGTGAAAACAACAATGTGTTGTAGAGGCTTATGTTGATATTTGTGCTTCTTAGGCATTCAGAATATATGGTTGATAAATATAAATGACTGCTGGAGGTTTTTCAAATTGGTAAGTAATGAAGATTACATTAGACATTAGACTAGAAGATCTTGTTGTTCTTCATGCAGGTACAGTATTTTAGATTTGGTATTTTCATGTTAAAAAGTATGAATCCTTGGATCAAGGCTCAAGACTATTAACTACCAAACAGTCTAGACAGAGTGAATGGCTACCCCTCAATTGTAACCTTTTTATATTCTTCATAGATTAAATAGCTTTATAAATACCCTGTATCTAGTTTTCCTGTCTATCAATCCACAGTGTGTATAGTTTTAGTTTTTTCTTACATTTATTCTATGTTAACATTTAGTAATTGTGTATAAAATTACAAGCTGTTTCTATCAAAGTAAAGAAATGACAACTATTCTGCCCTTTTTTTTAATAAGGATGGCTTAATTTGATGGGTGTTTTTTTTGCAATGTCCAGACTTTTATGTTATGTTTCAAACGTTTAAAAATGTTTTTAAATTGTTTTTATAGTTCAGAAATAATAATAAGAATCTATTTGGAAAAATAACTAGAATAATAATTAAGCATAAAATTAAAATTTAATTCATGAATAATACATTTTAAAAAACGTGTAAATAAACATTCTTTTTCTAAGTTACATCCAGATTTACATACTGTCAGTCAATCAAGAGGGGAAAATCCTTGTAAAACAGTGGGCTTCTCCAAATTAAAAAAAAATAGGTTATAAGATTAAATATACTAAATATAACTATATTTCTTACCACCAGTTCCTAATTTACTGATAGTTTTAAGGATAGATATGTGTCTAACTGAGAATAACTGGGCATAAATTGTTTTTAGGGTAACCAGAAAAACATTTCTAAACTGTAACATCATTATGCAATATTTTGAATATACTGCTATATACATTGATATCAATGGAAAGAAGGTAAAAGGAGTTAAATGTGTTTGTCATAAACTGAGAACAAACACAAAATTTTTTCCCACATATACAGTAGTACAGTACATTGGGAAAAGACTACAAAGACAATAAAACTGGAAACTTAAGTGGTTGATATGACTGACAACTACTTTTTAACTTGGCTTGTCAGAGCTACTACTGGAGAGAATGTCTGTATTGATCTGATCTTTTCAATCAAGACTGAGTGAAAGAAACACAGGTGAGAGATCCTATAGTGATTATAATATATAGTACTTCAAATGTGTATTTTGAAATTGTGCAGATAGAAAGCAGATTACTAAGAAATGAGAATGCATACAAAACAGGATGGGATAAAGTAAACAGGAAATCACCAGAGAATAGATGGCAGTATTTTAAAAGATTATCTGACATACAAAACAAAGTCATCCCAAAAATATATTTTGAAAGAAGCAGCCAAAATTATGTTATATAAAAATATAAGGAGAAAGAAAGCACTCTATAGAATGATTTAAAAATAGCATTATCCAGTTCAAGAACAGAAGTACAATGATCTGAAACCACAGGTCAGTAAATACTGTATATTAGTCATAGAAGGCTATAAGGCTAAGAGAGAATTAGAAATTAGTGTTGCGGTGTAGGCTACAACAGATAATTTGTTCCAAGTATTACAACAACATAGAAAAGATTAAGTATAGTATCTCGGAAATAATAATGAGAGACATTCTATACAAGGTAAAAGGGAAATAGCTAAAATATTAAATGAAGATTTCACATTTCACATTTCATTCATTCATTTACCGGGGAAGAAATCAATAATTTCAGGCTGATGACAAAGTTCTATATTACACATCCAGGAGTCAAAACAAACAAATCCTAAACTAGACTTTAATATGAAGCATGGAAACCCAATATTTGTGTAAGCAATTATTATTATTATTAATTATCATTCATTTAAAAAATGAAAATAGCAACAACAATTAAATATTACACTTACCCTCACTGTTGAATAAGAAGTACATGCAATGAAGGTCTGATCTTTTGAGCTCTCACCAACCTCCACCACAAGATAATTATTTACTGTATATACTGTATATCTGCATGCATTTACACAGAGCAAGATCCAATGATACAAAAACTTGTTAAAAGCTGTGAGACCAGCCAACCACATCTATTTCTGTTGTTACAAGAGAAAGGTTAACCAATCTACAGGACATAATGATATTTTGAAAACTCTTCTAAAGAAAATGAGTGATGTTATTGACAGTTTGTTAACAGCCTTTTCAACAGTCACTTAACACAGGGGTAATACCCATTAACTGGAAAATTGCTAATTTAACACCTATCCACATAAAGGTTGACATCTCACTTCTCTTACATTAAACACTATGTAGACTATAATTAGAACTAAACTAGAAGAATGTCAGTATGGTAAGGTTCTAGAGGATACTTAACATACCTTTAGAATACTCACTAGGTCTTACTTAAATCAGCTTGTTATTACTTTGAAGAAGCAACAAAAGTAACAGACTCAAACATAACATAATATATACTGCTATATTAATTAATTTAGATCAGTGATCTAGATTCTCATATACTTAGCAAACTACTGTAGCTCACAGTACATCCTCCTCAATATAGAAGGGATAGCAAACATATTAGAAGCAGCAAAGAAAATAGAAAAAACACTTGGGCAAACTTTAAGACTGGACAAAAAATTGGCTAATGATATTTAATTTATGTGACATACAGTGTTTTTCAAAAGTAATTCACCCTTCTTTTGGTGTCATACTTTGCAAAATAGAAAAAAAATATGCCTACACATTTTTTTAAACTTAACATTATTATTCAAAATTGAATGCTCAAATGTCTAAGTATGTAAAAATAGTTTTACTAAATATCAGCAAAAAAAGAAAAAAATAATATGTGGATTGATTAATTATTTAGATGTGTGAAGCACCTATGATAGCAATTGCAGTCTTTTGGGTAAATCTCTACTATTTATGCACACAAACAGTGCAATTTCCATCCATTCCTCTTGGATATTTTGCTCAAGATCTCTCAAGGTGTTTGGGGTTTAGTATTGCATGCAGTTTTCAAGAATTTCCACAGATACTCAAAGTATTTAAGTCAGAATTTTGACTGGGCCTATCTCGAACATGTGTATGATGCAGGCATGAGCTTGCTTGATCAAGTAGATTGGGATACGATATGCACTGGATGAGAAACACATATGATGCAGGTTTGAGCTTGTTTGAACCGGTAAATTTGGATATGCAGTTCATGGGATGTGGGTGAAGGAATGCAAGTGAGCATGGTAGGAGCAGAACCACAGGAGTAGAGCCACTTGTTTTTGGTGGAGGGTTGAGGCTGAAGAGGGAAGAAAGCGTCACAGAAACTGACTGCAAAGCATATCCGTCTGCAACACAGCAAGGCGCCTAATCCTTGAAAGATACATGCAGCACTGTGCATACAGAAAAGTCTATTTGAAAATATTTGTAAACATCATTAGGTATTTCTCAAAATGTACCATTTCTGTTAGTGGATGAACACCTTTGCAAGGCACTATACTGTATGTCATTAATGGGCAACTGCATCAGACGGAGTAAACTGGAGTTTTAATGTGGTAATGTGAGTAACAATACTGTGAAAACTTTTACTTTTTCCTTCACATTTTTGATTATTATAATTACACAAGTCAAGTTCTGCAATCAGTACCGCATGTTTTCCTGAGGGTCTCATTTTATGAAATACAGCCACTTAAAATTTCTTTAGTTACAAGAGTCTTAAGATCTAGATTAATTATGAACATCTCACAGAAGTCCACTTAATTGTTAAAATGAATTATTTATGGAATCTCAATATTATCTTTAAAATACCACTTATGATAAACAATGCTTGGCATAGTTTGTCTGTTTATAACAATTAGATTACATCTTTTATGACAATTGGAGTGGAAAAACAGGACAGTGGATTGTTATAAGTGGACCTTGCCAATTTGGCCAAAGTACAGGATTACATGCAGAAAAAGCAAATATAAATCAGAGATTGAAGTTAATTTTGGAATAGTGAATGGTAGGGATCATTATGGCATTCAGCTTGTTAGTGAAGTCACTGTCTTATAGCATGCCGTGTCAGTAAACCTTAACCCTTTGCTATTCTTTTCATAAAAACATGAGACATAATTTTAAAACAATGCAACTCTTTAGTTCTACTTTAAATCAAATGAAAATCCTTTTCTCTTTTGCTTCTTGGAAGAAAATAAATTATTCCATATAAGAACATATGAAGGGTTACAAATGAGAAGAGGCCATTTAGCCTGAATAGTCCACCTGATAGTCAATAGCTAATTAATCCAAAGATCATTTTGTATTGGCAGAGTATTGGCTTTGAGAACACAACTGGTATCTAATCACATATTCCCAGTTTTAAGGGATCTTAAAAGTTTAAAAAATGATACAGTTCATTTTGTAAATTGTATTTAACACTAAAACTATGGGAGCATATTTGTTATCCATTTCAGAGATAAATTAAATTTAAAATTAGTATATAAGCAAATCCTCCTCTATTCCTACAGTCCTACAACATATAGTATTTATTGTTAAAAGACATAGGTAACCCTCCTTTATATGATAATTAAAGTATTAATGCATTAGCTTTAAGTTAACTCAAAAAACATTGATCAACTAAAACAAACAGCAGTAATTACATATAGCTATAGTTATCAGATAAAATAAACAACGTGAATCCCTCTTCTGTGTCCAGCAAATTTCTGCACTTTCTCTCTCTGTAAAGAAAAGGGCAATTAAACTGTCGGTAAGCCCATGAAGTCGTCTCCAGCTTGTCATTCCCCACTCTGCCAACACAGAACTGGGCGCATTTATCGCAATACAAAAAGTAGACCATGCTGAGGTGTGGATCACTTTTGCACAGCTAATTTGAAAGTTGCGCTTTATAATCTTCAGTTTAGTTTCATTACACTCCACTATTCTTCCACCCAAGATGCCTTCGGCCAGACCGAATCACATAATGTATTAGCAAAATCACAGATGTTAAATTACAGATTTTGAGATCCTGGTGCATTAAGTGTACTGTAGAAAATGGTTACGTGTTTAAGTCTAAAAATTAATTTTATTGTTCATTAAGCATTTTAACAAATGCATATATAAAAAACATTTTTCAATAAATCTATTTAAAACAAGGAATTATGAGATTACCGCAATATGGGATTGCATGTAATTTTGAAGTGCTAACAGTTTTGAAACACATTAATATCTGACTGACAGGCTTTCTTTCACATACTGTAGTTCTAACATGCCACTTATGTGAGTGGTATGAGCAAGTTAAAACAGGCCATCTTAGCATCATGCCATACAAGGCCCTGAAAGATTGCCATAGCTAAGAAAAAAAAATGATTCACTGGAGAACAGTGTGTTGTGGAGAAACCCTGAGTTAATATGATTGGAATTTAGCAGGGCTGGATTGAAGGCCAAGAATTTAGAACAGAACTGCTGTCAGCTGTGTTTTTCTTCCTTACTAGTTGCTACTTGCTGATAAGAAATGGGATTCCTGAATTGAATATTTAAAACCTTTGGAATGCCTGTCTGAATCCTTTGCATTTACATTTGTATTTGAATTTAATTGTGATTCAGAGATTAGTATTAGTGTGTTTTAATTGCTTCATCAACCACCATAATTGGAGACTAACCAGCACAATGTGAAACAATTGTATTTTATAAAGCAACAAAGCAGTATTTAACTGATCGTTCATAAAAATGATTCATATGGTATGCTATTGTGCTGGTTAGTTGTTAAAACATGCAGGAAATGGTATGCTGCTGTATTCTCCAAATGTTGTTAAATTATTTGATTCAATATTGCTATGATAAGATTAGAAATGTCTTCAGACTAAATGGTACCAAATTAAAATAAGTGTCTGGATAAAAGAAGAGAGGAATGACTGGAGGAAATAATCACAGGTAATTAAAATTCAGAAAAACAACAAGGATAAAGTGTCTTATAGTGTGAAAATATTCTGGAGAATTAAATAATACAACATATAGAATACCAGCAACCATTTATGAAAAGAAAGCAAGTTTAGATGCAGTACAGTGATTTTTGTTGTCAACGTCTAGCATAAAATCGGAGGTGGATCTTGGTATGTTGAGTGTATAAAAACAGAAACTGGTAAAATATGGCTATAAAGTTCAGAATTATGATATGTTTTGAACATCATAGGCACATTTATCTTTTTAAATATATTACACAGTATTAAAAAACTACCATGACTTACTTGTCTTTAAAACAATAATTTAAAGGACAAAGATAGAATAATGTAAATTATCATGTAAATTTGATTTACAGGTTAAGTGACATGAGTTCAGACTAACTACTAAATTAAGATTATTTTTTCATACTGTAGATGAAATGAGAACAGGCAATGCTGAAATGGAAGACCCTGAAAGTCTTTGTCACCAAACCATATGTCTATCTGGAATAATTATGGCACAAAATGTTGTGTTTAGAAGGGTCATGTTGTAGGATTTATAGATGAATGTAAAAACACCAACCCTTAAACAACTTTAACCAGTTTCATCTGCAAACTGAGTAATGTATAAAGCAGCAACCTAGAAGGACCTTCCTCTTGATCCCAGAGGCAGATTGATACACATTATACTTACAACCTTAGCCACTTCTGAAACAGATCTTTTAAAGACTGCTATGCCACCCAGTTACCCCTTTGATAATACATACCTATTATCTGTCTCTTCTCAGCAGGAAGCCTTCAGATTGCATTTACTGCTAAGCTGTCTGAAACTGTACATCAATCTCTGAGGGGGTTCCAAGTAGAAATCTACTTAATTCTTAGCTTTTAAGGAAGCCTTCCTTAAAATAATATAATTAACATAGAGGTTGTTGCAGTTTCTACACACTTTTTTAATACAAAATGTAAAACAAACATTTAGAGTATATCACTTTCATACCTTTATACACTTTTCCTTGCTTACAGTTAAACATATTTTTTAATTTTAAGTCTTACATGAAATAAGCAGTTTTTAAGTCTATAATTGCAGTGCAGATTGCAGATTGTAATTAATATAGCGTACCTCTATAAAACACAAAAGTTGACCTGTAGTGAAACAACAAAGGTAAGCACGATATAATACCTTGTATTTGTACGATATAAAATACCTTGTACGATATAATCTGCACTTGCCTAGTAGTAGGAATCTCTATCTACAATCCTGGTTCAGGACTCAAAAGCACTATAAAGCTAAATAAAAAGTGATATACTGAAGTTGATTGATAAAAAATGATGAATGAATTTAAAGACATAAAACATGTTGGGGCATTTTGACTAAGGGTATTGTTTATTGTGTTGAGTAAGTATGATTTCAGTTACTTAGGTAACAAGATTATTTTACCACAGAAGGAAAATGAAACACCTTGTTTGGTATGAACTCCAAAAGGAAGTTTTTTTTTGTTTTGAAGGCTAGAGGGGGACGCTGCATTGGTGTGTGGGCTGCAAAGACACAAGTACAAATTATTTCCATGGTGAAGAGTAGAAAGTAAAAAGAGAAAAGCTTTAAGTTGTAGAGTCTGGTGGATGAATAAGGCATATGAGGGTATGGAGAAGTAAAGAAAAACAAGGTGAGAATTGATAGGGGAAGGTGAGAAAGAGGAGATTAATTCCAGGGAATGTATGTAAAACAGAAAATCTGTTAATGAATAGAGAGATTAAGAGCACCCCTCCATTGGGTTGCTTTTTTCCGTTCACTATTTTATCAACCAATACAATAACCAAGCTTCCAAAGTTAATTATACTCTTAAGAAACATAGGGCCATATTTCATATGAAGATAACTGACAGGATCAATAGTGTTATCAATGCAGCAGACAAGGATAGTGGTGTTGTACAGCAAAAAGACCTGTTTATTGCTGAAGCTACTAAACAACTAGCTAACACTCCTGCTTAAGGTTCTTTTTTACAGGATCCAACCATTAACTAAAAACAGAAGGCTGTATCTTTTTTTTTAAGTAATGAAGATTTACCTCTTGAGACTAAGTGTCTTATAGTTGATAGTCCACAAGCATCTCAATCCTATCTTCTTCCTAATCTCCACAAGCCTGACACCTCAGGACAACGTTTGGCCTGTAACCATTCTACTACTAAAATCTGTTATTTCCTGATAGCTTAATGAGATCATTTGTGAAGGCTCATTGTTAATAAATTAATGACATGAACTAAACTCTCCAGCTGCACAATATAGCATTTGAAGGGCCTTCATATAACCCACATCTAGCCATCTAAACATTGAACAGGAACCTCATTCCCCTTGACTTTCCCTTCCTCACCACCCAATCTGTCCACAAGAATGACAAAGTTTGTCTAATTTACAAGATTTTCAGCTTAAACCTTTTTCCAACCTGTTATATCATACCACTGAGCACTTCTAGTCTGCAGTTTACAATGTACATTGTACATTTACGTTAACTATCCACAGCTTCTATCTAAGCAAAAATTTTTGCCGCTGTATCAATTTCAATGCATTCAGCAGCTCACATACCATACAGTATATACACACTGTATAGTCTTTCTGTTCATTTAAATATCACCCAGGTCATATTTATCTAGAAATCTCATTACCGCATCTCTTGCAGACAGTGTCCTGCAATATACATTGGAAAATTAGGAAGAAAACTGACCAACTTTTTTGGGGAAAATGGGTTAAATGTCATATATGTCATAATTTATAGACACAGACACAGCACTAACACAGTGTGTGTTGAGGCAGAATAATGATTTGTTCATGGCTTCTCACACTAGGTTGCCAAATATTATTTTTCTTTCGGACATAAATATAGGTCTTGTTACTGTCAATCATAAAAACCTACTTATAAGAAACAAATAATGGACACTTGGTAGTTGGCACTTTTACTTTTAAGTATTTACATTTTGCTTCTTGGTCAAATTATTTCTATCATGGATATGAGTCACAGTGATATTCTGAAAAGGAACAAGTAATGGGTTTATTCCATGGAATAAACCCATTACTTGTTCCTTTGCAGCCTACGCATGTTGGCACAGCTACCCACCTGAACTACAGTGATATTCTGATGTCTTTCAGACTTTTATTCAGACCAAATCAGATACCATAGTTTCTAAAATTCACAGGTGTCCATTCACCCCCCTTCCAGTGATGTTCCATTCTTTTGAAATACAAATGATGTATAGACATTTTTGAAAGCAATTTATTTTATCAAAATGTAAATGAAATCAAGCAAAACTGTTACGGTGAAAGAAGTTAAATATTAGATAAAATTACAGTGAAATAAAATACAAAATATTGTCAGTTCGCCACCTTTGCTGTGCTAAATTTAAATCACTTTAGGAGCAGAAAGGCCCCTGTCTGTGTTGAGTAATATTGCTTTATATTAATTAAGAATAAATATACCTGTCTCTCTATGGTTACCCAGTCAGGTAGTACATTTCAAGCAAAGATTCAACAATGAAGACCAATGAACTTTTAAAATAACTCACAAATAAAGTAGAAAGGCACAGACCAAGAAATAAGTATAAAAACATTTGAAAGGCACTAAATATCTCTTGAGGAACAGAAAGTGTATTGTACAAACCCAATATTGCCTAGATCATGCTGTCCCTCCAAACTGAGCAGCTGGGCAAGGGGTTTTTGACCACTTGAACAGCTATCTATGTGAAAATGTATATTAATGAATAAGAGAAAGACATTAAAGAGTAAGTTACCCATAAGTCAGATAGCAGACAGATTTGTCTTCCTAAGTTTATAAAAGCCACACAAGTGGATAGTGTAAGTGTGTTGCCTGTTATCGTTAAGCATTAGCGTATAAATGATAAGATCATTTTATTAGCCATATACAATTTCTTGTATTAGGAATTTGTCTTTTCACATTCCCCAGCTTACTCTCCATGAGACAAACAGACAGGAAGAGAAGCTTGGGGTCAGAGAACAAGATCAGCCATTTATACAGCACCCCTGGAGCAGCTAGCATTAAGAGCCTTGCTCATATGGACATATGGATATGGACATAAGAATATTTGTGCGTGGTAAAAAAAATGGCATAAAAACGACAAAGTGAAGGGTGTGAAAACATTCACAATGTACTTTATACATAAAGCAAGTGTTCTCACATCTCTAGGAGGATTCATAAAAACGCTACAGGCGTGCCAATATCATTTTCGAACTTCAAGTTAACTTTACCCTGGTGTTTAACGATGGTATGAAAAATAAATCTAAATGATGAGAAAGCTATGCTTAAAGATACTTAGAAAAGATAATGATTTACATTGCATTGTCAGATTGTGAATCAATAAAGGTATTTAATTAAACACGAGTTTGCGATTTAAATCAAAATGGGGGTAATGGGGACTCTTATTATTTCTCTATTGTTATCAAAACTTGTTCAATTGTGGTTCTTTTGAAAACATTTTGACATGTTCCTTGTAAATACACTGCTGTTGATATTGTAGCAATAGACAAAATGAAAACGATTTTTTAATTTTTTAATCAAAAATCAAAAATGAGATGTAATGATGTATTCCTGCTTAACTTAGACATTGCATGACTTTAAAAGCTATAAAAGCAGGTTTTGACAGTTAATAACTTTTTATGCAGGAAAAACGGGTGATTTTTCTTCCTCGTCATCAAATCTTTCTTGGAAAAATGTCTTTTATGTGTTGCAAAAAACTGACTTGCTTTAACAAAATATATTTACAAAAATCTTTCGCCTGGCAATCTACCTGAATGCCCAACTATCTGAGAAGTTGACGCGATATGACATGTTGTGATGCGACACGCCCACCGTGTTGTACCGCAGCATACCCCACTAGTTTTTAATGGCTGCATCTGTAGTTTGCATGATGTTTGCAGAATATACCCCACAGGATATTTCTATTTTATCACAGAATTATAACCAACAATCAAGAACAAATATAGATAATACAGATAATGAGTTAGGTTTCCAAGTAATTTTCTCACTACATCACTGCAGTCTACAAAGGTTTGAAGGCATGTGAGTCATGCAGTGCAGAAATTCCTAACTGAATATGGCAGATTAATAAACAGGGTAAATTTACAGACTTCCCTACTTCTCAGCTCTCGGAAGGCAACTTTAGTGTCAAAGTCAAGGTAGGTCAAAGTAAAAGTAAGTCAAGCAAGAAGGTTGTCTCTATTTCCCCCATCACTTTAGTTCATTACCATTTTACACTTGAGGTTAGAAAGATACATTTCACTGTTAAGTATTTATAGAAGATATAATACGGCAATGAGAGATTATGCGACCAACAAACTTTACAAATGTATGACATTTTGTTTTTAAATAATTTGATCACTGTTAGCTGCGGTTTATTATGGGCAATTGTTATTTACATTTAATGCTTTAAAAACTGGTCTTTTCTTAATGCTCTTTTTTGTATGGTGCAGTTGAAAAGATGACTTGAATATTACCTTAAAACATAATTTTCCTGAGGGAAATTTTATGCTCCTCTTGGGATTACATCATGCAATCGAGTATAATGTGTTTTTAACAGCATGACTTCATCACATATGAATTGCATCTGTAATTTGACACTAAGGTGATGATGGAAATGTTAGCACTCATCTTAAACTGAACATGCAGACAGTTTTCTAAATTAACACTAGCACCCCTTCAAAAGATAGATAGCAGTGTAAAGTGGCTCCAAATTTATATACACCCTTGATGTGATACAACTGAGAGTTTTTAAGCGAAAGGTGCAAGTGTATATGTAAGTTGTAGAATAAAATTATGGAAAAACTATTTATAATAAATGTCACAAAGTCAATCTACACAAAATAATTGCAGATTTAAAAAAATATAAATTATGTTCAAAATCGTTCACTGGTAACTGGTAAATATCTTCAGAACACATGCTGCATGTGTATACAATGGTTTTTAATCATATACTGTAGTAGTTTCAGAAATTTTGGAGAAGCTTCTGGACATCACCTGTGGATTAAAGGTGTCTGAATAAAAAAATATATATATACATTACTTCCTCAAGCGAAAGGTCAGAGAAAGGACTGAACTGTAATGGCAGCCATTAAATAATTATTTAAACATTCACATTTTGATTATGTTTGCCAACAACTCTGGGCTTTTACAATCTGGCCTTCCTAAAGTTCCCACTTCTAATGGAACAACTGTCTCTCGGCCGTCTGTGATGGTTTGTGTTGTGGGTGGGCAGCTTAGAGACCGGTCAGAAATGAGAAAAAGTGCAGGCATTCTCAAAACACAGAGAGCGTAAGACCTACTATGCCTGTGTTCAATTACTGACACAGCAGACAGGTCTAGATGTCTAATTAGCTAGTCTTGAGTTTTAAACCAGTTAGGTGGTTACAGTTATACCAGAGAAAAGAAAAACAAGTTTGCTTTTCAGTAGATTAAGAGGAAAACAATTTTGAATTTAGAAGGGAGTGGTACAGTAAAAACCTCTCTTTAATTCAGGATTACAGGAGTATCCATTTTAGTAAAAACAGCAGGTTACAGACCATGTTAAAGTGGGAATGATTTATTTGACGCATAAGAATTGTATAAATATATCCAGTCTAACTTTCTATCCATCCATCTATCCATTTTTTAACTGCTTTGATTCAGCATCCCAGGGGAAACCGAGCCTATGCTGGCAAACAACGGGTGCCAAGAAGGGTACACCATGAATGGTATACCAGTCCAGCACAGGGAGACACACAGAGACAAACACAGACTCACACATTCACGCCTAGGGCCAGTTTTCCCAAAAGCTAATTAGCCTACCAGTATGTTTTTGGGCTGTGGGAGGAATCAGGAGCACCCAGAGGAAACCCACACAGGGAGAAAATACAATCCATACACTGATAGCACCGCAGGTCTGGAATTGAAGTCAGGGTCCCAGCACTGTGAGACACCAATGCTAACCACTGTGCCCTGTGCCGCCCATATCTTTTTATATCACTATATGTAATTATATTATAACACTATAAAATGTAAATTTTAAATGTACTTAGGGTTTAATCCCTCAGAGGATAGTTGCTGCTTTTCAGTTATCAAAGACAAGGAATAATCAATAAACTACTGATTGCTGCAGTGTAAACAATGATGAATTATGTATTTTGTATAAATCTGCAATTGTTTAAGAGATATTTGTTTTTGAATGTTTTTGAAATAGTCTTAAAAGACAGTCTTACAATTGGTCATGTATAATTTCATGCAGCAATTACTGAATGTTTCCTTATTTTTGTACAACAACCAACTTTCAGTAAAACTATCAAAAGGATAGAAAACACCTGAAGCCAATAGACAGTGATTAGACTACTAGTACATTACATGTAAAACAACTTTAGCATGATGTTTTTATGATAGCTTTAGGACAAAATCATACACAATTTGTGATTTTTATACATTACCTCTGTTATTACCTCTTACTCAGATTTGATTAGATTACAGTATCAGTGATCATGATTCTGATACTGTTACTGCTGACAAATTAGTCAAGTTTATACTGTAGATGACAAATTGAAGCATCAATCGAAACTCAAAAAGATGCTAAAACTTGGATAAACACTATACAAAAGATTTTTAATATTGACAAGTGAATACTGTTACATGCAGATAGAAAACAAAACTATAAAATTCCAAATGGAAAAAGATTAGCTTGAAGAAGCTGCTTAATGACAAAATCATTAAGTATTTATGTTGATAATTACATATTTCTAACAAAGTGGAAAATTAATAAAAAAGCCTAGAATTTATATCAAGGGATGTAAGGATAAAATTGTGCAATGTATTAGTAAGACTTCATTTAAAATACTGTGCGTATTTTTGGCACATTATAAAATTTATATTGCTGCTCTGGAACCAGTCCAGAGAAGAGCTACCAGAATCAGCCTGGAACTTAAAGGAATGTGTTATATTGACAAGCTAAAAGAGCTGAAACTTTCAAGTCTTGGAGACCTAATCCAACAACTCAAAATCCTAAAAGGCATTCACAAAGCTTACCTACAGTAGCTGACTTTGATCAGAAAAAACACTAAAAACACACATGTATTGTGTTTAAATCTATAAAATCTACATTATGTCTTAATCAATCTCTTGTGGGGTCAAGAAACCTCAGCTGCATATACAGTAAATTTACCATAATGTACTGCATTGTTTTTGGTATTCTCTAACTGAATAACCATTTTAAGACACTTATTTACAGTACAACCAATTTAAAGATAAAATCTAACTTACTACTACATACTTCTTTATCATTATAATATATGAAAAATAGAACTTAAGGTCTATTTCTGTTCTTCAGTTATATCTACAAATCTATCATGAATGCTGCCAGGGGACACCTACTGCATTTCTTTTATGTTTTATTAAAATAAACTTTTTTTAACACGATGTATACAATTCTTACAATGAGTACAACTCTAAACATGAAATCTTTATCAAAAAAGGTCTTAAAAAGGGTGATTGTCTATTCTTAATCAATTCACTTTCCAGGTGGTTGTTGGGGCCGGATTTGCACAATAAAAGAGTCCCTCCAAGTCCTTCAAGGTGTTAGCCACCACCAGTTAAGGTTCTTCAGCTTGTTGTCCAAATCCTTGGGTTGAGTCCTTGCCCAGGTCTACTTTTGGCTCTCCCTGGCAGCTAGTTGCCCTCTCACACCCCCTTGTACAGAGCCCTGTGGTTGGTGCAGAGCTATGGCAACCTTTTGGTCTTGTACCTCTGGCTCTACCTGACAGTGTGGGTGTACTGTAGGTTCCTGGTTGCATTTCTGCTTTCTGTCCACTGTTGAACCACTGGATCAGGTGCCTCATCAGAAGGGAGAACAACAGCCTGACAAAGTGCTTGTACTTGTGGCTGATTGGGTCCAGCAGCACCCGACAGAGGTTGCAAAAGAAGATGCAGTTCAGTTTCAGGGCAAAATGTGCAATGTCTATCTCTCCTTTTTAAACCGCCCGACACATCTAGCTTCTAGTGAAGTACTCATGCCTGACCCTCACCAGATTAACTTGAAAACCATTCCCTGCAGTGCCCATCTGAGTCTGGCTGGCAGTGAGTACACCACAACCAGGTAAACCAAAGCAAGTAGTATTTCTGTTTTCAACACCATCACTTTCTCTGTGAGGGTCAGTGCTTGCATTTTCCACAGACCTAACTATGTATAAATTTTGTAATCTTCTCAGTGTAGTTTATGTTCTCATTGCCCTGGCTGTGGAATGACACCCGCAGAATTTTAAGGGGCTCCATGCAGTGCTCAAGACCTTCATGCAGTGACCTCCATGCAATGCTCAAAATAGTGCTTTGTTTCTGTTCATCCAAAGAACTTGACCTTGCTCTTTCAGTTGTTGAGCTTCAAATTTGAGGCCCTGGAGTACCACTCCATAACATGCTGTGATCTCTGCAGCCCCCATCAAAGCTCAGGAAGAATGACGTGCTTTCTGTATATGGGGAGATCTTGGGGACTTCCCCCGTTCCTCCCAGTATTGTCAGGTCATCGATGACCGGGTCCTGTCTCACCACCTTTGTCAATTGCTTTGCAAAGAGAACATAGAGAAGAGGTGAAAGAGGGCATCCTTGTCTTTCTCTGGACTTCTGGGGGATAAAATCTTTGACAAGATCTTGAAATCTATGCAGAGCATCATTATACATCCCCAGTTTTTGATGTTGCTTACATCACCCCCTTGAAGAGCAGGGGAGATGACTCCTTACTGTCATGCTCATAAGCCCCTCCTCTTAAGGACACCCCAGCCATTCCTAGTTTTGTACTTATCTCCGGAAGAACGCCCGGAAGTCCGCCTATCCGCGAGTCCAGGAGCGACTTGACGGCACAGGCTTCATCACGGCGTCCTGACCTTCTGAGTCCGGGATTAGGGAGCGTCTGGTCCCGTGACCTCATCTTTTTATTTCCCCAACTCTACGCCGGATCCTGTTCCAGCTTTTAACTATGTTTGTCTGTGTCTGGATGGATTTCCCGGTTTTGGACATTGGAACATTCATGGATTTGCCTCGGACTCCCTTGGACTGTTTGCCTCTGACACAACTCCCTTGAACACCAGCGCACCTTGAACACACCCCCTGTTTTCCTTCCAGCCCCATTGCATGCTTTTTTCTCTGTGTTTTCCTCACTCCTCCCCAGATTGTGCTGTCTGCATAGGTCCTGAAAGAACGCTTCATGACACTTACCTTATTTTACATCTGAGTTTTCCCTGGTGGAAGATTTCTTGTGCCAGCTCCACCAGGTGTGCCGCCAGGGTCTGCCCCAGAAGCAGGTGTAGAATTCCTTGGGAAGTCCGTCTAACTTCGGCACCTTACCGTTTTCCATGGACCGTTCTCAGAAGTAATGTTTTTAGCTTCTCTGCCATTACTGGTCCTTCCAAGTCCTGCCTCACCTCCTCTGGTATCCTCACCTTTAGCCTTTCCAGAAAAGCATCTATACCTACTGTATAAGACTTTTGAATTTATACACTATTAGACTTCATGTAAATATTCACACATTCATTTCTATGGACACATTCTCTTGGAGCACAGGAGCAATTGGTTTGAAACTCCTGAGGTGTTGGTTAGACGTTTTCTTTAGGTCATTAAGAGAAAATACTCAATTGGTTCAGGTTGCTTGTTTATTCATTGCACATGTATTTCCAAAGTATAATGCAACTAACAAATTATCTTTCTTGTTTGCAATGAACAGTGAACTCTGTGTAACTTTTATGTTTAAAAAAACCCTTTAAATTGTTTGTCACATGTTACTACAATTCAGGTTGATATGATATTTGGCATGTAATCATTTTCCCTAAGGAGTTACGGAAGTAAAAGACAATGTTCTACAATAACGATTAAACAGACATTTGGGACAAGAGGAATTCCGGGTTCGTATACAGTTTATGCATGATAAACAGACTCATTAAGTACTGCATATCATTTTAACATATAAACCATGAAGATAGAAGTGTTTCTCTAGCAACCAAAACAAAAGGTTATTTACCATCATCCTAGAACACCTGAAGAAAGTTGTAACTATTTCTTTCCTTAAATCATTTTATCAAGTTCAAGAACTGACTTTTTATTACACAGTCTCAAAAACAACTGATTATTTAATAGATTCCCATGAGACCTGGGAAAAGAGAAATAAAAAAAACATCAGCAGTCAGCAAATTCACAGCAGGCTTCAGAAAAGTCAACAAGAAAATCTGTTTAGCAAAAGTGTTTTGTTAGTGCAATTACAATATCTCTCTTGAAGGACAATGAATACACCCAATTTATAGTAAAAGCTTATCTATCTGCAAGATTGTAAAATGAATTTTTGTTCATGTTCTCTTTACCTAAAGAAACTATTCATTTCTGAGAACTATAAATGTTTAGCAGTAATTAATTAAAAGAAACATCTCTCATTGTTAATTTGACAGAAGGTGAAATGTATTCAGCACGGCATACCTAATATATTTTTTTCACAATGACCTTTTTAAAAATATAGTATAATTGACGGGATTCCCTGTGACTTAAATCATAAAAGTTCTTGTTTATAGTGCAGGTTGCATTTCTTACTATATATTTTACCGACTTTTAGCTATGTCAATTAGCCAACTGTGACCCAGATTTCCAAAGTGGCTGCACACAAATGACACCCACAGTTTGTTCAGAAGGTCAGGAAGTAAGCAAGCAGCATATATAAGTAATACAGCAGCATATAACACAGCATGTATTTTAAGTATAACAGCATTTAACGACAACTTTTCCATCCTACAGGATGATCCCTCCATTGGGGCCCTCTTTTCTGACCATCCCATCATCTCATATCGCCGACCACCTAATCTGCATACCTTCTTGTTCACGGCTCCCTTGACTGCCCTCAGCAACCATCCACACCAGGCACTTTCCCTTGCAAAAGAGCTCGCTGTATCACCTGCAAGTACACATCTAACACTACACTCATTCAAGGCCCCTCAAGACAATTCTGGATCACCCAGATGGCATCTTGTACCTCCAACAACCTTACATACTGTATCTCTTGCAGTAAATGCCCAGCCATCTACATTGGAGAAACAGGAAGGAGACTCGGAGACCGCTTCAGAGAACATGTCAGGGCTCTGAAGATTAAAGATCTCTCCAAGCCCATTGTTTCTCATTTCACCTCTGACGGCCATGATCATACTAATCTCTCCGTCTGTGTTCTCAAAGACGGCTTTCTGAACTCATACATCAGAAAGACTACAGAAACTAAAATTATCCTGAAGCTAGGATCACATCTTCCCCCTTCTCTAAACAACAGACTACTTTTCTTCTAAATTCTCTCTATTCATTGTAGGTTTCATTTCACACCTCTCTTCACATATCCTGACTTCACACCTGCTGATTGCTCTCTCAATCTGTCCCCTGCTCCCGCCCCTCGCTCCTCCTCTCCTGTCCTGTCGCCCTGTCTTTCTCACACCTGAAGAAGGCTCCACGGCAGAAACGTTTTGTTTTCTTTCTTTTCTTTTCAGCATGGAATAAACCTATTACTTGTTCCTTTGCAGATTGTATTTTATGGCTTCCAGTTAGTAATTACCAAGTTCTTTGGATTCTTAATATTACTCACTTCAGGTTCAAAAACTATCAGTATGAAGTGAGGTGGTTGAAAGCTAGATGTCATGTGTTTGATTTGACATATAAAGTTTGTTTTATGTGTTATGTTTAATGTTTACCGTGTTAGATGCCTTACAAAAGAAATTAACGGTGCTTGATCCGAACCTGTTGTGTTTTTATCTTTCTTCATTTGGCCCTAATTTTTTATACTTCTTCTATATTGCTTTAATCTTGGAATAATGGAATAAACCTATTACTTGTTCCTTTGCAGCATATAATGATTCCTAGTGATTTATAGTATACTACAGTTGCTTACTATAGTATAGTAATTAACAAAACAGGAAACAGGAGCAGGAAATATTTTAAAAACGTGGTCACTTCTTTAACCTTTAGTCAGCAATGTGTTTATTCACATATGGAATGTTGTCTTTCTACACTGTGCTTTTATTATTATTATTATTAGGTAGTGAATTCAGTACATAATTAGCATTTTCAGTCATATGAAAATGTACTGCTTCTATGGTGGTATATACTTTGCAAAATGGCCAGATTTGTTTATAATTGTGGGTTGCACTCAGTTATATGAAATACTGTCTCTCATAGTATCCTATATCGAAGAGCTGAAAGAAGACATAACCTTGTTTCCAATAATACTTCAGAGGTACAGCAGCATATCGAATGTTGTCAAATGTATTTTTTTAGCTGTGTATAGAAACTTTATTTTAAAAAATCTTAAGCTCTTTAAAATAAGAATTGTTCTTAAAGTAAAATAAAGTCAAATTCAGCAATGTTCATAAAATGTTTTCTTCTCTGCTGTATGTCACCTTGCCAGTATCTGAACTTTAAGTATTTTCTCCCTGAAAATATTAACCTGCAGCAGCACTCTTAATAGAAGAAGTGAAAAATGCTGTCAGGTAAGTCTTACAAGTTCAGAAAAATAGACAAAACAAAAACAGAATGAGTATTCGTACCTAATATCTACAGTATGTCCTTTAGTTATCCATAGATGAGAGATCAGACACCCAACTCAGTGTCTACTATAAGGTATTTAATTCAAACATTTAACTATACTATTGCTAAAGAGATAAGGTAGAATTAATAAAATGTTCATCCATGTATGAGAACTATGTTTGAGTGCTGTCAAATGACCACATTCCTCACAATGGAGTGAGTCTAACAATGGAGTGCGAGTGAGTTTACTCTAACTGCAGTCTAACACTTCTAATGCTCGGTCTATGTGGCAAGGAGTACAGGCCATCACAGGCACTAAAATGAAACCAAACAGAATCACAGATACTAACGCCTCTCTCCCAGATGAGCTTAATGCCTATTATGCCCATTTTGAACATGCGAACACACAATTTCCCACGCAAGTGTCTACAGTCCCTGATGACTCTGTTGCTCTGGCTGACATGAGATCTACCTTTAAAGGGGTTAACACTCCCAAAGCATCCGGGCCGGATGAAATACCTGGTTGTGTTCTCTAAGCCTGAGCAGACCAGCATACTGGAGTAGTTCAGGCGGGTAGCTACGTCAGCACGCGTAGGCTGCAAAGGAACAAGTAATAGGTTTAATCCATGTTGAAAACTGTATTCCCTCTCTGAAGAAGACTCCGTGGCCAAAACGTTGTTTTATTTTTTCTCTTTTCAGCATGGAATAAACTTATTACTTGTTCCTACTGGAGTATTTAATTACAGACATATTTAACATCTCTCTACTACAGACTGCTGTTCCTACCTCCTTTAAAAAGACCACCATTATTCCAGTACCCAAGAAATATATGGTAATGACTGTCATCCAGTAGCACTCACATCCTTCATAATTAAGTGGTTTGAGAGGTTAGTAATGACACACACCTACTCGGGCTTCACAGACAATCCTGATCCACTTCAGTTTGCATACAGAGACAATAGGTCGACAGCTGATGCCATCTTCCTTGCACTACACAGTGCTTTGGCTCATCTTGATAATATAAACACCTAGACCAAATTACTATTCATAGATTATAGTTCAGTTTTTAATATCATAATCCCATCCAAATTAGTCACAAAGATCTCAGACCTGGGCCTTAGTACTTCTTTCTGTAACTCTATCCTGGACTACCTGAATCACAGACCTCAATCTGTGAGAACAGGCAACAACATTTACAGTACCCCACTCTGATCCTCAATACAAGAGCCCCACAGTGCTGTGTGCTCAGGTCCCTGTTCTACTCCCTGTTCACCCATGATTGTGAGGCTAGACACAGCTCCAACTTCATCTTTAAGTTTGCTGATGATACTACCACTGTAGGTCTTATCACAAATAATGATGAAGCACAGTACAGGAAAAAGAAGTTGAGGACTTGCTGGTATGGTGCCAGGACAACAACTTCTCCCTCAATGTAAGCAATACTAAGGAGCTGGTTGTTGACTTCAGGAAACAGGGAGATGGCCATGCCCCTGTTTACATCATTGGGGCTGCTATGGAGATGGACAGCAGCTTCATATTCCTGGGCATTCACATCACCAATAACCTGACCTGGTCCCATTACGTGGTAATCACGAGAGCACACCAGTACCTCTACTTCCTCAGGAGACTCTGGGGATTTGGTATGTCTTCACAAGCACTCACAAATTTTGAAATGTGGAAAGAATTCTCACTAGATGAGTTAGTTTGGTACAGCAATTGCTCAGCTCATGAACGTGAAAAACTACAGATGGCGTTGGAGACAGCTGAGGCCATCACTGGTGGAGTGGCAAAAAATATAATCAAGGACCAAAACCACAGTGGGAATGCACTGTTCTCTCTTCTTCCTTCTGGCAGAAGATTTAGTATAAAAGCTTGGACCTCTAGGTTCAAAGAAAACTTCTATCCCACAGCCATAAGACTCCTAAATTCCACCTCGTAAATCCTCCCCCTTCTGTTTTTGCACTGAACTAAAATTACTGCAACCACTTGAATTTTGCACTGAACTTAAAATTCTACCACCACTTGCACACAGCTGCTAACTAAGTACTGGTTAAAATTATAGGTGCTACTATGTTCCTGTCTCCAAGGACTGTGATGTAATTTGCATGTAATTTTCTATGTCAATGTTACGTCATCTTTTATGTAATCTGTTATGCCATTTTTCATGCAAAGAAAACACACAAATAAGTATTTAATTGAACTCAGGTACATATGACAATAAACTTGAACCTGAACTTGAATATAAAGATGCAAAGTAGAGAAATGTTAAATGAGACAATCATTTCAGTAACATCTAATGCTAGTGCTACCTATCGATCGTCTTTGGCCAGTGATCACACACCCTGCTACACAGCCAATGCAGAAATAAGAATTAAAGCGCACTCTGAGTGGCTGCATCTGTATCTGCAGGATAAAATTCAATAACAAAGCAATATTAATGTTTTCTAAGTCTGAAAAATACATCTTTAAAAATAAATGGAATTCTAAGTTTTAATTAAAAGATTCTGCCTTAATTCACACAAATTTAAAATAAACACCATTTTGTTTCCAAGTAAAAATATATAATTACTGTATGGATCATAAATTGGGAAAACAAAATAAAGCAAATCATTGACTTTTTCTTATGTTTTTCTGTCAATGACCTCAGCATTTTCAATGACCAGATTCTTCATTAACAATGTTAATGGCCACTTAACAAAACACAATAAATGCACATATCTGTTTGCTCTAGAGCCTAAACAATAATTGATACAATCATGACATTATTTTTAATAATAGTTCTAATAATAGTAGTAGCGGTAGTCAGACGCTGCACAGTAATGGGTATCATTTATTCTATTCAGATGATTGACAGTATTATTTTATTCATACCTTCCCAATATCAAATATAATTGATGTATAATTTATTTACATGAAGAAATTAATACATAAAGCTATGTTGTTTTATTTTTTTCTCAATTGAATCAAAATTTAATGTTTATAGGTTCCACAGTAAATATGCAATTAGACTGGATATATTGGAGTCCTGGTACTTTCCTTGTCTTGTAATTTCATGGTTGAAAACCTAACAGCTGATTTGAATAAATGAATCAATTATCACTGAGTGTAAAGTGTTTGATTAAACAGGATAATTGTTGCCATTATTTGCACAAGGCATTATTATTCGTAAAATATTTTTTTCCTTTGGTTTAAAAATGAAAGATGGAGAGGTTTAAAATGAGTAGTGTGTCTAATATACATTTAGTTCTTTAATTTGGTGGATTGTGATCATGAACAATTAAAAAATAGTCAAATTAATTAATTTACTCAATACTTAGCAAAAAGTGATAAGTTAAAAGCCCTGTTTGTTTTGCTTACTACAGACATTGGAGTCTCTTGCCTAACCACATTTAGCAATTGCAACCACACATTTAGACAAGAAGCAATTTTTCCTCTAGAAACAGACAAAGATCTGGAATACTGCCACAATACTGATAAACTCATTATTTTTACAGAATGTTGTACATTAATAACATTTAATTAACAATATATTAGTCAAAATGTAACAATATGAAACATTTTAAGTTATGTTCTGTTTTGTGGATGCAGTACTGTTTTTGTCACTTTTACTGTACATTTGCTCATTTTTTTCTGTTTTTGAAACTTGAATAGCTTTGCTCTTGATCAGCTCCAAAATGTTACTTGCATTGCAACGACTGTCTTTTTTTCAGAATGGATAAATGCAAAACATACAGTCAGTGGCCCTGCATGTTGATTTTTTCCTGAAGAATTGAAGTGGAAACGAGACATGCTGACAGTTCCTGTAGACACCAAGAGAGCTGCTAGGAAGATATGCAGTATCCTTAGGTTCATATAATGGAAACATGTTTGTCAGGTCCCAGAGTGAATGTGTGTTGGTTTACCTCAAATAATCAAATCTTTGGTAGTAAGGCATCAGGCACTATGCTATGTACTTAAATTTCAAGGGAGTTCATGGCATATGAATGTCGTTGTTAAGCTGAGGTCCACATTATTTTAACACTAAAATAATAATTGATTAATAATCACAAGTGGGGATACAAGGCTGCTGAGAAAGAATGATATACAGTAAAATAAATTGGCACCCATGATCTGCTTCACAGCAGAGACTTTAACTTAATGTACTATACATTGAAATTATTTGTTTATTTGCCTGTATGTTTATAGAACAGAGCATTTTTCTTTGTAATTACATTGATGCTTAAAAAAAAGATGTACTGTATTGTACAGTTTTGTTGTCCATTTTAGACTAGCACTTCGAGTAACAACACATAATACAGCCATCCCATGTCCTTTTAGACTGAGGGACCTCTATAATTGAACCACAGGAATATTTTGTGATACTTGGAAACGGACATCAGCTTTGCTCAAAGAAAAACCTGGATTCCAGGTTTTATGTAACCTTCTTGTGGTCATAAGCAGTCAAAAGTCATGATTTGCAATAGATCTTGTCAGCCAATGGCAGAAAAAAACATTTTCTTATGCAGCATTTTTGCAGCGTTTAGAGACTAACATCCTAGTAGTGATGCGCGGGTCAGCTTTTATTTCACCCGCACAAGCTCGCGTATGTGAGAAACGAACCCACACCCACTGACCCGGTCTAAATTGTTTTATAACCAGAGCCCGCCCGACCCTAGTAAACTAGTCAACCTGCCCATCACTTCATCCTAGGGTCTGACTCTAAGAAAATAAGGAAATAATGCCTGGTTTTAAATAGCAATATCACCAATCTCTTGCTAAACCATGCTAAATACTTTTTAGTCTGCATCACTTCTGCTATATATTGTACATGGCTAAAACCTGAACCTTTCCTTTTTAGAAGTCAAGACATAATACCTATGAAATAAAAGTCATACAGAATATTCACAATAAACTAGGTTATAAGAAACAGCTGCATTAGTATTTCATGACATTGATATGAACATAAAATATGCATTTTACTTACTTAATGCAAAATATATAATAAATAAAGATATCACTAAAGGAATGTCCAAAAACTATAGCTATATTGGAAACACAAGAAAAATCAATGAAAGCATCAGAAAAAATATTTTTTTCATCTATCATCCTTTACTGAATCTGTCTTTTATGATTAAGGCTTTTTGGAAAGTGCAATTGCTTATTGACCTCAGACAAACCTACGCACAAACTGTTTTCAACAAACATCAGTTCAGACCATTTATTATTCTTCAACAGTTCTTCATTTTTATTTGATAATTTTAGCAACAATAAAGGTTTAAGTTATTTGAAAAATCCAGCTGAATATTCTCACATTTCTTACAAACTATTTTATTAGATTATGATATGACAATATTTAATTACATATATGATGTATATTTTATATATTTGACAGCTGTGGATGAAAGGATTTTTTACAGACTGAGAAGAAACCAGTCACTTACATTGGTGTTTGCTTTATTTTATTTACCTGTAGATAAAAATAAATCATTACCTTTTAGAAACCTTTCCATTTCCTAACCGCTTTATATGGTACATAGTTGCAGGGGATGCCGGGGCCTAACCTGGCAAGTAATGAGTTGGTGGGTTACAAAATGGATGCCAGTCCATTGCAAGACACACACAAACTCACACCCGCTCACACCAGGGCAAATTTCCCCAGAAGCCATTTAACCTACCAGGATGTCTTTGAACTGTAGTAGGAAACTGGAACACGAGGATGAAACTAGTATGGACATGGGGAGAACATACTAACTTCATGCAGATAGCAACTCAAAAATCAAACCCTGGGGCCCTATCACTGTGAGATAGCAATGATAACCACTGTGTCACTGTGCCACCCAAGGATATTTCAATAAAGAGAGAGAGATTTTATTATTCCTTTACTTTGGTTTGCTGGTTCCACATTTTGCAAATAACCATAAGTCTTCTTTATGGTCCCTGCTAACTTTTCCTGCCTGCAACTGGGATCTACAGCATCTGCTGGGGAATGCCTGATACTGAGCTCTGCTGCCACCCATTTGCCAGCTTTTCTAGTTCCACTTGTTTCGCAGGCAGTTTTGCACTCATGCGTCACTGCACGGCTCGCTCTATCAATGTACACTGCTTTCAGTCCCTTCTGCTAAATCAGATTTTTCACAACCTCAGCAAAAAGCATACAGTACATCTACACAGGAGATTGACAAGTTAGTAATTTCAACCTAACGAAACACAGAAGCTCCAACTGCCGCTTTTCTCTCATCTGCACTCTTAAAATTGCCCATGCAATCATAAAGTGCCAGGCTCACAAAGCAAAACTTCTGACTATTCTTACAGTTATGCCATCATACAAATTCAATAACCATTCTGTCACTCTCTCACATAAGCAACCACATAATTCGGGTAAACGACCCCTGTCAATCAGACAGCAGCCTGATCCAATTCCCTAAAAATGACAATACACAAGCTAATCACCCTATCACGTCTCTCGCTTCTCACTGCACCTGCTATTTAAACCTCCTCAACCTTCACTTCACCGCTTGGTATTGAACAGTCTTCTGTTTTCCTAGCTCCTGCATTCGAAACCCTGCGATTCCCTTTTTTCTTCAAGCCTCCTGGAAACGACACTGGTTGCATACCCGACTATGTTTCCTTCTTGCCCTCTGGATTTGTCGCACTCTCTTGACAGCCTCTTGGATAACGACCCTGCCTGTTTACCCGACTCCATCTCCGTCTTGCCCTACTGGACTCATTCATTACCCGACCTGCACAGGGTTCTTCATATCGCCCTTGACACATTCAGGACATGTTGGAAATATTTATTCTGTCATGCTCCCCACTCTCAGATGCCACCAAAATGGTGTTACCAGTTCAGAAAGCGTTATGAACAGGTACATTTATGAACATCTCTGGGAATCAATCTGAATTTCAACTCTTTCCATGTCTTAGCGCAACCCAGTTTAGTCACAACACAAAATCCTTTCCACCTTTCACTCTTGCCCTTCTTCAAGCTTTTGTTTTTTTTGGTCACTTCATTATACTACAAATATCAATGCTTTTACTCCCATATCCTAAGGCTTCTCACCTTAGAGTAGTTCTGAGAATTCTGGAATTGAACTCTGTTGTATTGACCCTCTATTTGAAATCCATGTTTCTATTCTCTGCACTGTTGGAGTGCTGTTCTTCAAAGCATTACAGCCACATTCTGCACTGCCACAAAAAGAAATCTATTATCTATTTCTATAAAATCACCTTCCGCTACCATTGAAATCTTAGTAGGTCACGTTAGCTTTCTACAGAGCAGCTACCTTTCATTTCTCAAAGACTGTGTGGAGGCATGAATTCAGTTCTTATTCATCTGGTTCCTTGTGGTGAACTGAATTCATGCCTCCAGCCATATTTATCACTCTCAACTACATCCCATTTCAGTCAACTCGATCTGCCTTCATGATAAATGCTGACAAACTGAAAACAAGCATGACCAATTAATCAGGTTAAAGTGCTAAATCTCTTTGCATATACTATTATTCCAATTCTTCTCAATCAGCTGCCTCATCAGCCACTCTATTCATTGATGAAAACCATTGAGCATTGCTCTCTACTGACTTTGACTTGACTTCCCTAGCATGTTAATCTGACTTCAGTGCTGTTCACTTTTCTGGCCACTCTTTCAGAGTTATTGCATATCTTCCACAGCCCATAACGGAATACCAATCACAATCATCAAGCCGCTAAATATATGGTCTCCCAAAGCATATAGCCGGTTTAACTGAACTGATCCAGCGTTGGATAGTCTGCCATTCCCTTATCTAGGTTTAACCTGTCTTGCTTGTTCCGTGTCCTGCACAGCTACCACTCTGCGTTGTGTTAGGTGGAAATGAACATGATTCTGAGACAGTCTGCCATTTGAGTGATTTTATTCATTTTCAACTAATGTGCACTCTGTATAAAAGTAGAAATGTACTGAATAACAGAAACCGTTTCAAATAACAGAGGTGTTTCGGCCTCACCTCAGAACTGTACACACAAAATCACTTAAAATTACATAAATCTGCAACATATCTGAACAAAAGGAGAAATGTAATGCAGTGAATAATATAAACCTGTTTGACCAGTTTTGAAACCCTGAACCCACCCTATACACCCCAAAAGGATAAAATTTCTGCGTCAGAAGCAGGCATAACGGGAAGCCCAAAACTACACACTGCATTCACTCTTTATTCATAACAAAAAATAAAATTTACTCCTTAAACAGGCATTTTCCACTAACATATTAGATGTTTGATTCTTTATTCTGTATTTTTAACATTCTATTAATCTATGAATTGGAAATCATTTTCTTACATACCTCCCCTCTGAACGGCAGACATACTGTAGACTGAGGAGGAAAGCTGCGAAACCCTGTGCTTTTATCACTGTAATAACAAAAAAAAATTACAAACAAAAAATTCCTAATTCCTCCTAATTTTTCTTCAATTTTAATCATGACAAGAAAGAAACATAAGAACAAAGGAGGGAATTTGGCTGAATTAACAAAAGTACAATAAACTTGTTACATAGGCAAGCCTTGCCAAATACATCATATACTGTATATTTGTCTTTCTTTCACATTCATTAGGATCTAACCCGAACAACTGAAATTTTATTTTTTATTAAATATACGATTGCAGTACAACTTCATATAGCTTTTGTAATTGTGTTCAATTTCAATAGTAAGTATTTTAAGGAGATTAAATTGAGAGACTAGAAAATGAAACATTATTTCCTATTCAGTTATTAAATCAACCCAAACTATTTTTTCCTTCATTCTTGACTGAATCAAATAAATTGGCTTAATTTGTCAAAATTAATATGCTTTCTAACTATCAAGCAAAGGCACATATAAATCGCTAGAATCAGATGTGGAGACTATCGTTGTACTTACTGCTAACCCATAATGAGCTTTAATTTAATTTTATCAGGAAAGTTGCGTCTGCTTCCAGTGCAGGAGGTTGTTAGTTCAAATCACGGCTGTTAAAAATTAGCAATCAGATCCTCATGATGGCACCTAACTCATTCCACATCATTTACAGAAATGATATATATTGCAATGCATTGAAAATGTGTGGATCATTAAATATAATTTAAAATGTATTCAGATATACACACTAAGAATAGTGATTTTACCAAATAAGTTTAAGATTACAAAATGGACACTGATATTTTTTTTCTTTTCACATCAAGCTTTTTTGCTTCTATCGTGAAAACCAGGAATCAATATTGTTACATACGATTATTAGTTGCATCCAAATTGATTCAGTGTAGGTCTGATTTAATATAATGTTGTCTGAATGTCTGACTCCAGTATTAGATACAGTATTGCTGGGGCAAACAGTGACAGGACAGCCTACTGCCCTGATTATCTGAAGGTGCTGCCAGAAGAGCATTCACTCCTCTGAACATAAGTCTTGCCGGGTTAGGTTCCGGCTTCCCCGTGACTCTGGATTTGATGAAGCGGTTAGAAAATGGATGGATAACAATGATTGACAATGAGCCCATCTAGCCAGTTTAGTAATTTTGTAATTGATCCAAGGATCTTATCCAGACATTTCTTTAAAGAACCCAGACTATCACCTTCTAGAACATGGCCTGGTAACTTGTTCCATAGTCCAACTTGTTCCATAACGTCCACAAACATTTTATTAAAGAAGTGTCATATTTAAACACTTCCACATAGCTTCCACTTGTGTCCTCTGGTTCACGTTTCACTGTTCATATTTAAAAAAGATTGAATTTGGGGTTAATTTAATTGACTAAATTTGTTAATGTCTTTCTCAATGAAAATGTGTATCAGGTATCATTGTGATCTTTGCTGTTCAAGACTAAAAAGGTTCATTTCATTCAGTCAGTGTAGGATATTCCTAAAACCCATAAGAATGTATCTGATCACATTTCTCAGGACTGATTCAAGAAAAGCAATATCTTTCTATAAGGTGGTGCCGAGAATTCTACATAATATTTTAAATTAGTCCTTGCTTGTGCATTATACAATTTTAACATAACATCCCTTGATTTAATTTCTATGCTTTTAACTATGTGTTCAAACATCTTGTTCATCCTTTTCATTGCTTCTCTACTTTATTTAGAAGATGTAAATGATGTGTCAACCTAAACACCCCAGTCTTTTTCATAATTACTGTACCTTCCTCTAGCTCAGTTTCTCACTGTGTATATGTAGTTTCTTTACTATCTGCACTCAAAACCCTTCACTTGTCAACATCAAATCGGGTGTTTACCCAGTTTTGAATTTTATCAAAACTTTTTGTAGCTACATTGTTAGAAAAATTCCCTAATTTGGTATCTTTTGCTCATTTCCTAATTATCCCAGAATCTAGATCATAGGTATAAATTAAGAAGAGCAGTTTTATAAATACCTGTGATATCCCAGTAATTACATCACCCCAATTAAAATGTCCTCCCATTATCTACACTAGTTTTATGCTTATCAACCAATTCTTTATCCAATCATGCATATTTCCCTGAATGCCTACCAATTGTAATTTAATTATTAATCTTTTAAGAAGAACTTTATGAAAAGCCTTCTGAAAATCAAAATAAACCATATCATATGCCCTGTGTGTATCTATTTTTGTTTCAACTTATTCAAAGATGTTGTTTAGGCAGGACCTAGCTTTTTAAACCCATACTATTTCATATTAAAATATTTTCCATATATGTAATTCTCTAGTTTAGTTCTAAAAATTGTTTCCATAAATTTACATAAATTAAATTTACATATACTGTAATAGAAATCAGACTTGCAATTTTGATCGATTATTAATATTTTTTTGCTTCTTTCACCCCTTATATATAACTGTAAGTTGTTTTGGGGAAGCATCAGTCAAATAAATTAATAACAATGTTATCAATGCTGAATTTAGAAGTATCCTGATCACTGCTCATTTATTTGAATAACAGCACATTCCACCACTGTGTGCTAGAGGGCAAACATTCCCTAAATGTGAGAGCTTATCTAATGGAATGAGTTTGGCCAGATCTGACCACAAAATAGAAGTTGCATTTCCAGGATTGCCCCTAATGCTAATGGGGTTTCTAGAATCCCAGGATCTATAGAAAATGAATTCCAACATCTCAGGTTCTATTAAAGAAATGTGTTCTATTTCTGCACATGAATGACTCACTTTAACAGTTAATTAAAAATGTTACAATTGTAACTCTGTTTCCACCTAATTTAATACACAAGAGTATTGGTGATGAGGATACTTTAGAGACCGTTACATTGCAGACATGGTGATTATTTTAAAAGCTTCTGTTAAAACATTTTCAGTGGGTTATTAATCTTTGTGATTTTGGATATGATGGGACTATTGTTGATATTTCTACTTGTAGTTCAAGTAGGCCAACACCCAAAGAAGGCTTCACAGCTAAAACATTGTGTTTCTTTTCTTCTCTTTTCAGCGTGGAATAAATCTTTACCTGTTCCTTTGCGTTTCTACTTGTACACTCCTTTCATATGTTTCTTCATTAATTGCTCTGTTGCCCAATCACACGTCTTCAATTCCTCAATCATACTTCTGTATTCCCTTCCCTCTTCATTAATCTAGAGAAAGGGGGATAGATCCAAGTTTAAGGATAACTTTGGTTTGTGGTATCCTCCTGCAATAGGAGTTCAGAAACCCCAATGTGAGGACGCAGATAGAGAGGTCAGAAAAATTGTTGTGTTTAGAAGTGAAATGGGGAGCTATGAGTTTTTGAGAGATCTTTGGTCCTCATAGCGCTGACATGTTTGCTGAAATTGACTGCCAGGTGTCTTATTGTCTCTCCAATGCTAATGGATGGGCATTTTTTTGCAGGGGATGCCGTAAATGAGGTTGCTAGAAATACATGATGTCATCTGGGTCACAAAATTAATGCAGAGGTGCCTTGAATATGCAGTGGGTTCTGTTGCAGGGGAAAATGCCTGGTGTGGGTGGTTAAGGGAGCTGTGCACAAGAACATTGTGTGAATTAGGTGGTTGGCAATATATGATGATGGGGTGGTCAGCATAGAGGGTGCTAGTGGAATGGTTATCCTGTAAGAAGGGGAAGTTGTCATTAATGGTCCTGGGAATAGAAAGTCAGGGTGATTGGGAAGCACCAATTGGACACGGTTGTAAGTCTGGGAGTTCCTATCTGGGCTGATGATCCGATCTGAGGCTCAGGTGATAGCCATGTCAATGACATGTCAATAACATGTCAATGAAAAAAGAGTGTATTTTGAGGGCTTAGTTATGGAAGTCCTTGTCATCAATGTATAAATAATATATTTATTTATTTGGTAGTGGTGGCTGAAAATAAAAACTAAGGTACAAAACAGTATTCCACCTACTTCATTAAAATATTCTGCAAATTCTTTAACTTGGTTATTTGCCGCGGTAATCTTTGGAAAGCTTTAACATTCTTGTTTTAATTACTTTTCCCATGAACACTTGTATGGTTCAAATTAAAAATAATAAACAACATACAGTATGATTGAAAAAAAGTTATATGAGAACTTATAAATCACCAAGACAGAGCCTTTCTGGGAGGTGTAATTTTTGCTGTATATTTTTTAAAATACATTAGCAAATCTTCAGTCCATGGGTACCAATTATGTCTTAATTGACTGTCATAAGAAAAACAAGCAGACAGGGCCTGTAAAAGAGGCAAGCACAACATTGCCCATGGCATTGACAACTCATGTGAATCCTCACTTGACATCTCAACTTATGTAGCTCCAGCAGAGGAGGATTTTTGAGCAGGACACAGTTCACTTATTGTATTTGTTCCAGATCAGATCTAATCCAGGGATATTAAAGTACAACAACATTCAGAGGTTTCAACTGCACTACATAAAGAGAAATAAACAAAGAAAATCCAACATGAGGACTGATTAGCTGTTCAGAACTTAAGAAGCTAATGTTATTTGTTCTAGTTTTATGCATTAAAAACATCATCATTTATCTTTAAGATTTGAATCTGTTTAGTTCAGAAGCTACACAAGGATCTATTATTTTTCAAAAGAATGAGAACACTAAAGAACAGGCTTTCCCTTAGTAAGAAAAGAAAAATAACACCAATTCAGAGGTACACTGTGCATGGAAGCATGTAAATTTAAAATGTTGAATTGCAGCTTCTGTACTGCCTGGGTCATAAACAACAGCTTTAATCAAAATCAAAAGAAGAAAACAAAAAACGCAATAAGTCACATTTTCTTACTGTGGTGGTTAGATGTGCATCCAGTAGGCAGCTCTTGCATAAAAGAAAATTAAGTTGTGCCAGGATACATATTCAAATCACTGTATAACATTATTAACTGCATGGATGAAAGTAATTGGAAATAATACTGAAGTGGTTCTCATATAGCAAGGTCACCTTTTCATCTAATCAGCACTTTTTTGCCTAAATAGGACAGCTGGCAACACTAAAGGAGGTATGAGTTTGATTTTCATTTTGTTTTGTTTTTTCCCACATGACTAACAGAGAATAGCAAAAAACATTTGTAAACCCTTCTGTTTGTGCCAGTATGAACCAATATCTTGTGATATCAAGGATTTGTTTTAATTGTATGTTTTTAAACCATTTTATAAAAAGAAGAAACAATTGATTTTAAAGTGTTTTAAAATCATTGCTTTCAAAGACAATATATAAAATAAAGTGTCTAATAGTAAAGTGTTAACATTCAAAACTAGTGTTCATTTTCTGTCAGTTGTGGCCTGAGGGCACTTCAGCTTAGAGCTTTTATACTTGTTGACATTAGTTTATACTATATGAATGAGAATTGTAAGATAATGAATTCATGAATGAATATATCATCTCTTAATTTTTATTAAATCTTTTAATATTCTTATGAATCTATTAGCAATATTTATCTGCTATTAATTATGTTATTGTGTAGCATATACTTATGAGAAAATGTGAATAAATTAAACGTTCTAAACATTTTCTTAAATATCTGGACACATTGAAATGTTTTTACTTAATATTTAAAATTGAATTATTTTATTTTGCAAGTGTTCATGTTTTAATATAAATTATTTTCCAGATTTTCAGGATTTTATTAATATGCTTCTTATTTTGCTTTGTAGGTATGTTACTTTAATTAATACAGTTGTGTTGAACAACTTCTCATTTCACACAGAGAAAAATGAAATACATTGTTTTCTATACCAGCCAGGGGTTCACCTAAAATACTTATTAGATGCACCTTTTAGCAATTTCATTTATGTTGAATTTAATTCAAATATTCTTCATTCATTTCTCTGAATCCAATAACCAATCTCATACAGGGGAGAAACATTGTTATTGCATTGCAGTAATCAACAGTCCAATTTGTCTTGTGTTACTGTACAATGTATATTGTATATATATAGAGTATATATTTTTTTATCAAATATCAAATATTTTTGGGCTTTTATTGCATATTTATATAATGTATATTGCATTTGCACATCTATCATCAGATTAATTCAGTTTTTTTTCTTGGGGTAAATTGTTTATTTTTACATTTGGTTTGGAAATCCCCTGCTGTGATCACTATCAATATCACCCAAACTATAATAAAAATAAAAGGCCAGTCAGGTAATACGACATGAATCTTTATGAGAGAACCTAATAATATCCATTTTTACATTTTTAGCAGGTTATAATATTTTTCCCTGTCTTAAAGAAGTTACACCTTGAACACATCTATCGTATCTCTGTATCTCCATAAGTCATTTTGTTAGAATTATTACATAAGTTATTTTAATGTATAATTTATGGATAATAAGCCTAAAACAATTTTAAAGCATTTAATTCACTTTCTAATCCTAATATTGAGAGATCTAGAGATCTAGTGTGTCAGCAATTCAAAACAAAGATTTAACATTAGACCACTTGAATAAGTAAATGATAATCTGTCCATAAGAATGAAGAAAGAACCATCCACTACCTGTAATGAGCAAAGGAGCTGCTGTAAGTCAGCAATGGCTTAGATGGGGAGGATACAAAATTATCGATATTGGGAAAGAGGGATTTGTCACATGTATTTACTGTATATACTTAGCATGGCATCCTGGCCAAATTTCCCATTGGCCTTTACCAGTCATGGCCTCATAATAATCCCCATTTATGAATTGGTTTAATCACTCTGTTCTCCTCCCCACTGATCGCTGATGTGTGGTGAGCGTACTGTGCGCACATTGGCTGCTATTATGTCATCAAGGTGGATGCTGCACATTGGTTGTGGTGGAGAGGAGTCCCCATTACCTGTAAAGCACTTTCTAAGTGTAAGGAATTATTATTATACATTTTTTTGGTTTTTTTATTAACTCCTGGAATAAATGTGTTCAAGCTAATGCCATTTGTTTCCACTGATACCATAACTTTGGTATCCCATTCTACTCTTAAACTATGTCTCATTAGTCTGCTTTAATGAAGTTGCAATTTTTTATACAGACTCAATCTGCAAAGTATCGAATTATAATGCAAAACTCACTATCATGAAAACGCTCCAACAAAACTGTGTAAAAAAAAGAGTTGTTACTTATGTTTACCATTGCATTTTCTGTGATTCCTATTGGTTTTTCCCAGTTGATGTTGTGAAAGTTGAAGTCTCCCATAAAGACATCTTCTTTTGCTACTAAATTCTAATTTAATTACACAATACACTTATCAATATTTACATTTAGTATTCTATAGAAATACCTCCAAAACTATACTTTTAAAATAGTTTTAACCATATAATCATATGGTTAGATTTTAGAATAAATTAAACCCTAGTCTGAAACAGATTCAGACACTCTAGATTCTTTTATCTTTACTTCCTAAATGTAAATTTCTTTCCTGTCTCTCTGGAACAGTGTTTATCTTCAGATGTTATCTCCTTCACTTTCATCTCTATCAATAGTAATTTTCAGTTACTACGTAAGAAAAACGTAGGCAAAGAAGGGAAGACAGGCAGTAGATGACCCATGTAGTGAGTTATATTTTCTGTTTAAAGAACTAGAAAAGAGGTTGCCAACCTTTCAAATGAAACAGATATGAGTTATGCCTTCCCAGAGTTCAGGGAACATTCCTCAACCCCATGTGTCAAATGAGTCAGAGACCAGGCAAGAAGATTCTTTCCAGGATGAGATGGAGATAGAAATCCTCACTCAATTTGAGATCAACTAGAGGATCCTGCTTTGAGTCACGTGCATGCAGAAGTAAGGGAATTAAATGGGATCACAGTTGAAGGAAAAATTAAAACTATTACTTCTTTTGTTGTTAAAAACATTTTTTAATATCAGATAATGGGGATAAGTCAATCTCCTATCTATTACTTCCCCAGAGGTACCAGTGATTTGTAATGCACCTGGTGCATTCTCTTTTGCTAGGCAGCCATTTAGGGGTCCATAAGAAAATGCAGAAAAGAGTACCTTGATTTTGCCCAAGGTATATGAAAAATGAGACTACCCCAAATATTTGTATTATCAATTGACATGTCCAAAACAGAGACAATACACTCACCTGCAATCACTTCCAGTTTTGGAAGAAACCTTTCAATCTATTACAAAGGACTGATGCCACTTCACACAAGTAAACCTTCACACAGACGAGAAGATATGAGTGATTCAAGGCAGATGTAGGCAATCCTTAAGAACAACAGGTAAGGAAAGCATACAACAACAGACTGATGATTGCAAAACAATGAACAGTGGGAAAGAGGTGCTTGTTACCCATATGCATATACTGTATAGCTGGGAAAGGTATAGGGTTAGCATGTGCACTCTAACTTCTGACATAGACTACATATGAACTTGTTAACTAAAAGACAATAAATGTACATGAAAATAAATACTGTAGAGAGGCTTATGCAGAAATTCAATTTCACATTCAAATAGTTTTTATTCATCAAGCTATTATAAGATTTTAAAGCTTTGTTGAGCATAATGTTGAGTGGATTTTTTTTCATAAAGCTAACAGTCTAATGGTATTTTAATAAATGTACTCAGGGAAATGTAATATGTTATTCATATACTATCAACAAAGCTATTTTACAGCTGTCTCTTGAAACAGGGGAAATACACAATAACTAGAAAATTGCCAATGTAGCACAGATCCACAAAAAATGTTGCAAATGTAAGCAATTTCAGTCTGATTACGGAAAAAATAATTAAATTTAGAATTGAGAATTTGAATCTTTATGATGATAATAATAATAATAATTGCTTACACTTATATATCGCTTTTCTGGACACTCCACTCAAAGCGCTTTACAGGTAATGGGGATCCCCTCCCCCACCACCAATGTGCAGCATCCACCTGGATAATGCGACAGCAGTCATAGTGCGCCAGAACACTCACCACACACCAGCTATCAGTGGGGAGGAGAGCAGAGTGATGAAGCCAATTCATAGATGGGGATTATTAGGAGGCCATGATTGGTAAGGGCCAATGGGAAATTTAGCCAGGATGCCGGTGTTACACCCCTACTCTTGTCGAGAAATGCCCTGGGATTTTTAATGACAACAGAGAGTTAGGACCTCGGTTTTACGTCTCATGCGAAGGACGGCGCCTGTTTACAGTATAGTGTCCCTATCACTGTACTGGGGCATTAGGACCCACATTGACCGCAGGGTGAGCACCCCCTGCTGGCCCCACTAACACCTTTTCCAGCAGCAACCTTAGTTTTCCGCAGGAGGACTCCCATCCAGGTACTGACCAGGCTCACACCTGCTTAGCTTCAGTGGGTTGCCAGTTGTGAGTTGCAGGGTGATATGACTTTATGGCAATAAAATTCCAAAGTCTAGTCAACTTGGATTAAAAAATGTAACTTAATATGTTCCTTTTGAATAATCTGTATTGGTAATGAAGTATTGCAGTCCCTTAGCAACTGGGGATGTTTATAAAAAAAGATCATTCAGATTTCACAAACCATATACAGTTTAACTTATTCTGAAACAATACAAGAAAAATGATGTCAATATAAATTACTGGGCTTGTCTTCGTGAACACTAACAGAGACATACCAGATAGGGCAGTAAAGCTGATTTCTACACAACAAAAGCTGTCTAAAACTGATGCTAATATACAAGAACTGTTTCTCTAAATTAGATAGCATCCCAGAGACACAAGCCTTGCACAGCAAGTAAAAAAGTAATGCATCTTCCCTCACACTTAAACCCAGCGCTCAGTAATAACTTTTAGGTTTCAGCCCTCAAAGTGTAAACCTGATTTACTGAATCTTCATTTTTAGGAAGGTAGAAATTATTTATGGTGTTTGTCTTCTTCAGGCCAGGATGATGAGAGAAAGTTATGGCTGACTCATATTCTGATACTAAGCTACTCTTCCTTGACCAGCAATTCACCTCTTAGCATGCTTTTTTGTTACCTTGTTTTGGTCTCTTTCACACAGGTATCCACATAATTGTACAGTACCTTCCACTCCAAGAGAAGAGATGCAGTATATGTGGCAGGATTTGACAACTCCAGTTTTATATTATTAGCCCACTATAATAGACCTCATAAGCCATCCCATGTTTCAGTTCTGCTTTAGTTACAAATTTCCTTTGGTGGGTATAGGCACTCTGTGTGTGGCTATAAGTAATCTGTGTTTAAACTTGATTACTGGCTTGTATTGGCTAAATGGTACAGGATGTTAAATGCCACAAAAAATATTGGCATAACATATTTAATGGTACGCAACAATATCACTGTGAACTTTAAAAGCTACTTTACAACCCTGGTATAATGAAAAACCAGACTGCATATGAAATATAATATAGTTGCGGTTCAAAAACAAGTTTGCTGCTTGTTATTATGTTTTCCATGATAGCATGGGAAAGCCAAATGGAAATATGTCTACAAAAGTAGAGTCTGACTTGTCTCCTCCTTTGAAAAGATGCAGAAAAAAGGTGAATTTCCCATCCCTGAAAAAAAAGATTGAATATGAGACTAGGCAGAGGAGATATTAGAAGACCAGCAATTAAAAATGGTTTTATACCATCATGAGCAGCAGACTTATTACTGTCAGTTTTACAAAGCTCATTTCTTCCCATTTACTGATTCCGTATTTTCGATTCAGTAACTGGCTGTATCATAACACTGAATGGACCCTAGACATTAAGTGTATCCGACTAAATCAAAAAAGCTTTATTGCTACTTATTTACTTTTCAAACAACTGGAATTAAATGTTCATTGAGTGAATGAACTAATTTTTTGCCTGCCACAATATTATTTTTGTAAATAACTGAAAAGCACACATGAAGGAGTAAGGCTTCTGATGATTTCCAAACTCTCGTAGGATTGTTTAAAAGATTAAAGAATCGATTGTTGTAATAGCTCATTTTAGAACTTCTAATAGCTTCTGTGCATTTCTTTCTAATTTGTCTGATGGAAAGCTAGTCAGTGGGATTCTTAGAGGCCTTAGCAGTCTGGCAAGATAGATTCTTTTGCTTAATTAAAATTGACAGCTCTGGGCTAATCCAAGAGGGTAGGTTTGATTTTTTTGTCTAAGCCTCATAAATGTCGTATGCTTGTTGCTAAAACAGTTTTTTTAAACAAGGTCCAAGTATCTTCAAATAATAGGATAAGATAAATTCTACTTTAGTTTATTAAAGCTAGATCACGTAGAAAAGCCTGTTCATTATTTTTTAATGGTTATTTGGATAAAAGCAGAAAGAGAGAATTCTGTATCATGCTGTTTGTAATGCTATGAAGCTATTACTGACATTGATACAAAACACAGTAGTGATTTATCTGGAGTCTTTGTGAGTATGATGTTAAGGTAGATTAAGGTAGGTTAACATATTTACATATTCAGTTCTAGTAGACTTGGTTTATAATTTAGAACAAATTGAACAAATTGAATTGGCTTTTGAAAATGTCATTAGTTTTTAACATGCCTATTTTTAAATCTCCAAGAAAAATAAGCCCAGAGATCAAGTAAGGAGCAGTAAGCTCATTAAATAAAGTTAAAGAGGCTGCAGGAGCAGAGCATGCCCTGCAGCAGCATTTCTCAACTAGTGTACCACACCACAGTGTAGTGCCTATAAACATTAATGCATATTACACATATGAAAAAAATATAAAATATGAATATATGAATAAATGAAATATTGGTATATGTATGTGACATAACAAAAATGTAATATTGAGTATTCAGTGTATCTGTCCTCAGCTTCTCTCAGGATATCAAAAAAGATCATCAATTTTTGTCAGGTGAACTTTTAAGCAAACTCCTTGCTTAAACATTGAAAGTGTTTTCTGTTTATAAAATTAATAATAATATACTTTGGCTGGTGTTATGTACTGTATGTGTGCAAGAAGTAGGTATTTTTGGAAATTTAAATTCTTCTGCATTACAAACTTTTTATATTTATGTAAGTATGCTATTGAATGGAAATGGTGGAAAAATGTCCTGTAGTTGTCTATATTGCTTCCCAAATCCAGATGGAAATATCCCTGTGTCTTGTTGTTTTCATTTCAAACAACCTCTGAATAAGATTATCTCATTGATTTCTTAATCAAACCCATTGATTGATTTTTAATGGTTAAAGACAATTTAGAGAGTTAGATGTTTATTATGAGTAAATTAAACTGTTTGTGGATTGATTCTATAAAACAAGAGAACAAGCCCAACTCCCTTATAATATCTATCCATGAAAAATAATTGCACCCATTCAATTTAATTTTGATTTTCACTTTATCAGAACAAGTCTGGGAAATATAGTTACTCATTTTATTTAGTTTAGTGTAGCACATGGAAGAAAATACCATGACAAAATATGAATGTTAGATATGAAAGCAGTTATTCTGTTATTCACAGAAAGCTATACAGCTAAACACTGTAATATTATCAACACTGCTCAGACCTTCCAAGATTTCATCCATCTCAATACAATCAAATGTGATTGACAAACAGTAGCTGTGCTACCAGAAACCCTGTTGTATCTGCTGCAGGCAGGCCATTTACTGTATGACAGTGACAAGGAATGTTTTTCATAACTACAGTGCCTTGCTAAATTATTCAATCCCTCTTACAGTTTTCACATTATGTTGCTTTGAAGCTTACAGTAATGCTTCAAAGTAATGAATATGAAGTGGCATTTATAATTTGTTATATACATATACTACACCATTCAAGGCAAAAACAAAGAAGTAAAAAAAATAACATGTAAAACAAAAGTAATTGTGTACAGTAGGTATTCCAACCCTATGCCGTGGGAAGCCTAAAACTGAATGAAAACTGCATAAAATTACCTTAACAAGTAAAAAAAATAGTGAACTGGTCTGTCTGTGTGTAATTGTAGTGGCTCACATGATTTCTGTGTAAGGTCCCTTTGTTATATAGTGAATGTTGAACAATAAGTCAACCATGAAGACCAAAGAGTTTTGAAAACAAAGTTGTACAAAGATGTAGAAAATGGTATAAAATATTTTTTTAAATCTTTTTGAGCATGCTGAAGTTGATCATTAAGAAGAAGAAGGCACCCAGACACTGCCTCAATTGGGTTGTTCCTCCAAAGTGAGGATTTTGGCAAGGACGAAATTGACCAGGGATCCCATCGTTATGGCAACAGGAACTTTGAGTTACAGATTTCAATGGCTGAGATGGGTGAGACTGTCCATAATTCATAATTATCCTATTCTCTCCACAAAGAGACATCACAAAATATTCCATTAGAAATCCCACGAACATGACAAAAGATTTTGTGGTCAGACATTTTTTTGGTATAAGTACGTCAGTCAATCAACTCTGTCAACACTATCCCTACAGTCAACCATAGTGGTGGCCACATTACAAAAGAGATGGAGCAACCAAGTGGCAAATCATAGAGGAAAACATGCTTCAGATCTACAACTGGGATAACAATTCACTGCACTAGAGTGGCTTAAGAATAAGAAATTGAATGTCCTTGAGTGGCTTAGTCCTGAATTGAATCCTATGGGGAATCTTTGGAAAGACCTGAAAACTGCTGCCCATAAGCAGAATGAGGTTGTGGAAATCTACCAAGATGAATGAGAAAAAGTTGAGCGGAGTGAGCATGTGACATTGGTAGAGACTTACACCAAAAGGCTTATGGTTGTTAAGTTACCAAATACTGAGTTCACAGGTCTGAATAGTTATGTCACCAAAACAAGAATATATATTTGTATAAAAATATGATAAAAAGTAGATTTTACTGTTGCATTATATTCCCTAAAATTGTTTGCCTTTGCCTGAAAAAATAAGAAAATAACTTGCTGAGCAAGTACTTGTGAAAACTCAAAGGAAGTTTTAATAAATACATTGTGAAAGTTCCCATGAGTCCTCTAGATATGTTTAAAAATCTTTTAAAATTGTTTTAGAGTCCTCTGAGAATCACCCAAAAGTCTTTTTCCAAGAGACTACAAGGAGCTGAGAATGAGCTGATGAATGAGCTCCAAGTATTTTAGAGCACTCTTCCTAAGATGTACAGAGAGCTCAGAGAATCTCCTTCCTGTATACTCACTCACTTTAATACTCACTAGCAAACCTCATTTCTGTTTTGTGCTGGCAGTGGCTTGTTAACTGCAATCAGCTTCTTAATGTAATTAGCATCATATTAATAATGAAATAGAAACATTTAAATATATAGATGCATACATTTAAGGGCTTTCAGATTTTTGTTACTGCCTATATCAATTAACTCACTATACACCTCTCTATACACCTACACATAATTTGCACTTTATGGACTCATGCCATCTTTCAGTTTCTAAACCAAAATTGTGAGTTAGTGCTTTCTGTTGTGAAAGACAATGAAATGATCTCCCAGCTCATATTAGATCAAGCAAATCACTCAACACTTTAATATCTTACATTTGAATATATATTCATAACTGAATCTTATTTTTATACTCCATCTTTTAATTTGTTTAGTCTATTGTTTTAATTTGGGCATACCTCTTTTTTGTTTAATTGCAATATACTGTACCTTTATATGAGATGGTCAAATATTGAGAGAGGTTCCATATACAGTAAAGATGATTGTTATGGATACATGAAACATTTAAATAAACACATTTAATATATATAAAAAACCAATTACAGTATACCGTATATTGCTATTAAATATAACAATGATAAGCCTCATAGTACTAAGTTCTAACTATTAATTTAACAATGGTTAAAAATATACTGTATATGCCACTAAGGATAAGTTCAAATTTAAACTCATAAACATTAACACCATCCATCCTTTTCGTGGTCATTTTGTTTAAATACATCCTTGTTTTGGTGACACAATCTGAATTCATGCTCATTTGTATTTAAATCAAGAGATTGCCAATCAATGTAGATTTTTCTACATTTCTTTCTCCTGATGAACTCCTTGGTTGATTGACCATGTGTTCTGCGTCTTTGTTATGCTGCATGGTGTGGTGCCACATTTATTCAATACAAACAGACATAATGCCTCTTTATGTCTTCAGAATTAATTTTGCTATGGCCATCATTTGTTACATTATCAATATGAATGAGCTTGTTATGGCTAGTTCCATGCCATGACATTACATCCACTATGCTTCAGAATTTGCTCAGAAGAACAAACACGAGTCAGGAGCCATGTCTGCAAATGATTTCATGGACTGATAAGAGCAAGTTAAATGTTGTTGATAGAAAGGTTAAAGTGTGGAGCAAGAAAGGAACTGCAAATGCTCCTAAGAACACTACCTCATTGTTACGTCCCAGTGTGTGGTCTATGTATGTTTGTTGTTATATTCCACACTTCTGACTTTGATTGTTTTCCCTTCCCCATTGGCCCACCATTACACTATTGTTTCCGTATGACATCATCTTCAATTAACTTCTCGACCAATCACACCTCATCTTATTCACTATATAACATGGAGGTTTTCAGAAGGAAGAGGCCTTTCGTTTGACTTCGGTCCCGCTCGGCTTCGCTTTGCTTAGCTTCGCTTCGCTTCGCTTCGCTTTGCTTAGCTTCGCTTTTGGTTTTGCTTCGGCTTTGTTGGTTTGTTTTGCTTTGTGTGTTTGTGTTGTTCGTATAACTTCGGCTTTGTTGTTTTGTTGGTTTCTGTTCATCTCTTTTGTTCTCGTTTGTTTGTGTTATCCTTATTTTGCCATTACCTTGCTCAAACTTATTGTATCAATCTTTGTGTTCTTTTGTACCTTACTTGTCTACTCTCGTATGCATTCGTAGTTCACTTGTGTATTTGTGTGAACTTTTGTGTATAGTTAGTTCAGGTGGTTGGGTACATTTTGCACACACATAGTTGATTCTTGTATTAGTAACACTAGTTTAGTACGAGTGAGTGCCGTTTGTCTTGTATGGTTTTGGGTAGTCAGTGGAGGTTAGCTAGGGTGTTGAAGATGCCGAAGACCATGTGTTTCGGGTTTTCTTTTGAAGTCAGGTTAGCTTTCCCTCACTTTCTTAGCCAGCTCCATTTTGTTTATTTTCTTTTCTTTGGCATCACTCTAGTTCCCTTACCCTGTGTGTTATTGTGCCTTATTTCATACCAGTGACTTATTCAACTTAAAATCATCACTTTTGCAATGACCCTTGTTATCATGCTTCCTAGTCCCTCACCAGAACCCACCTGCTCCCACAAATTCTCCTAAATGTTACACCCTTTTACCCCTAGACACTTGGGGTCATAACACTCATCTTTCAGTTAAATCTTTTTTTGAAAGAGCTCTCCTGGGAGGCTCTGTAACTATTTTGCATATGTCCCAGAGCTCTTCAATAAATTGGCCTACATTTAAATCCTCACATAGTACTTGTATTAATTTGTTGTATCATTCATTACTTGTGAGAATTCCAAAAATTCAGCATGTAATAAAGTAAACTCAGGCTGCAATATGGTTCATGACATTCAAACTGTTTTCTTTTAAGGAAACCAAAGGAATGTTGAATGTTTACTAAAAAAACATTTAATTATTTTTCTGTACTCACTCTGTCTCCAATCAGAGTCTGACACTAGCTCTCTGAATCATAAACACATTCTGATACCATTCTTAAAAGAAATCCCATCTTTTCTATATTTAAGCTCATAGTTCAATCAGATTGCAAAGGATAAAATCATTTCATGTAAAATTCCATCCTTCAGATGCTGAAAGAATCTCACTTCTAACAAACTATTTACACAAACTTTATCTTGAAAATCTAACTTAATATCAGACAATTATACCACAAATGTCCTATTTCCTTCCCTAAAGTCCATATTTGGACACTAAATCTATATAAGCCTCTCTGAGAGTATCAATATTTTTCTGCATGTGGTAATTTTCTAACTTACTGTACTATGCTGTCTACCACTGTCTAAACATTCATACTCTGCTTAGCAGTATAGCTACTGCTCATTTAGATCCCTCATCCTGTGTTTTACGTCTTCTTTAGACACATATATAAGGTAACATTTTGTATTTTTTTTTTGCATATCTAAGTTTTTGCAACTGTTTTGCAACTATTCATCTATACTTTTCTCCTGTCATGTCTTTTTCCTAAGTCAACTTTCTGCTGTTCTTTTTGAAGTACCAATTGCCCATTTTCAAGACATGATTGCTCAGGTGCCTGACTATTATCTCTGAATCTGAGTTTTCACTTATATTCTGAATATTTTCACGACTTGAACATTCGTGAGCCTTAATTTTTTGTTCAGTAGTTTGGTTAGATTATAACGAATGTGATAGAGGGAATTTGGTAAGACTCACCTAGCTGAGAAAATAGCAGTCTAACCATGAGGATAGGTTGTCCAAACCCCCTCACCCCCTCTATTGTGAGGATTGAGCTAGAGAATTTGCTGCAAGAGTTCAGATAGGGACATGGGGAGGCAGAGGAGATTCAAGAGAGATACTCGAAGGGAAGTATGAGATTAATACATCGTGTGAGATTAAGATCTGTCTTTCTTCCTAAACATTTGTTTTATAAACTTTATTAAGTGACTTAATTTCAGCTTCAGTATATATTTTAAGTCTTTTCTCTTTTTTCTCATCTAAACAAGGTCTTTGCTGCATTTTGTGATTCACCTATGTATATTTTTAAACCATGTTATTAATTCACCGATCACCTCATTAGTGTACTTTGCATCCATTTACCCTTTCCTGAACTTTCATCACAAGTGGAGCTAGTCTTAACTGTCTCCTGTGTATTTTATATAGCTAACGCTAACATTTTGCTGTTATCTCTCCTTATTACTTGGAAAAGAGTAAAGACTTGGCATTCATATTTCTCCAATTTCTTCACATTTCCTCACATTGGATTTCTTATTACTCTGTACATACAAACTAATTACCCTCTAAAAATTCTCCACTAGCTTATTTTGGAGATCTAGAATAATAATTCCATTTTTGGCACCAGGAAACTTTCCCTAATTCCTCACACAGTAACTATACAAGTATACAGTAGTTCAAACCTAGTCTTTCTGAGATTCCTAATTATATTATCTGTAAAGTTTTATAGTAATTTTATTTTTTTCATTCTTTAGATAAATATTTCCTTTTTTGTTGTTTACAATCCAAAGGTTTTTCAAAGATTTTGAGCAAATCGTTTCTTTCCCCATGTAAGTTACTGTTTATTTAGATTACTTAATTGAACCAAAGTGCAAATGTAAATTTTCCCTTACTATCTTTTAAAATTGTGAGAAGAAATAAATGTGATTATTTGCTCACTTTATTTGCAGAGTTTGGTTTCTGTATAACCTTAGTAAGGATAGTAGTTTGAATGCTCTGTGGAAGTACTATAAAGTAATATGCAAGGCTTTTTATTGTTAGTCTCAGCATCACAGAGAGGAGCTAACCAAATTAAATCTGTCATTGTTGAAACACTACCTTTATAAATGTATAATAGCAGACTTCACCATCTCAGTTTACATCAGCTTCTCAGAATTCTTTGTGTCAGAAAAAAGTAAATCACTAAACTAAGCATTCCCAATGTCTGATCAGTTTTTACTGTGAAATAAAATTGAACATTTATTCAAGGTTCATTTTAACATTCTTAAACAAGCTGATCACTGTTCTTTTGACTGTGACCAAAGCGGTGAGAATGTCCTGTTTTTAAAAGACCAATTTTAAAAATAAAGGCATACTTCTATCATGTCATGCACTTAACTCAGGTCCCATCAAAATCATCAGCAAAGTAGGAAAAAAAAGTACTAATTTTGAGATAAAAAGTTCAGTTGAGGAGTTCATAAAGTCCTATGAAGGAGAAAAAAAATCCTAACTAGGGGGATCAAATTTATTTTATTTCCTCGAAGTACCAGGTCACTGCTGTAGTTCATATGCTTGTAATATTTTGCAAAACCCCTCATCTCTTTGACATCGTACCATTTGTAATCACTCTATTGAATGTGCCCCCAATGTGCCACAAACACATGGGATGTGAAAAATGATTTTCATTTTTTGAATCTTCAATAACCTCTTAACGAAACCACCTTGAGATGTCAAGCATTTTGCATATTGTTGAGGGTGATTCGTGAAAAATTTCATAACCTTCACTTTATCATTTATATGCCTATTTACTGTTTGAGACACAATATTTCAAATGTCAGTAACTATGTAGGGAAAACACAGCATACAGTACATGGTTCATATTGTGAGAAACACTGTTCAACAGGTACTGTATTTATGCAAAATACATGCATCTGACAATATGAAAAGCAGAATGCCACAAACTCAAAATACTGTACAGTAGGTTACAATTATGCATCTTGTGTGAGTATGAGATTCAACTTATCTTTGATTAATGAAAAAAAATTACTAATAATACAGTATCATTTATAGAAAACTGTTATTCATGTTCATTTGAAACACCAGTTGGCTGGATTAAAGAAAGTGGCTCAGCTAATCAAACTAATATTTACAGTAATTGTGTTAAGATAATATATAGTAAGGAACAAGAGTTAATTTACAATTTGTTATTTCATTTATATTGGTTTCGTATGTATTTAATATTTGAAATATTAATTCACCTTTGACATGTTCGATCACACACGAGAACATAGTTGGTTGGTCACTGCAGTGTACCGTCACACATTAGATTATAATGTTATGAGTTGAACATTCTCATGATGGACAATAATTCCAGTGTGCTTTCTTTTCAGCAAGCTAATATGAACATGCTTTGCTCTTACAAACAATTTTTCACAACTGTCTCTTTTCTTTAAACTGCTGTCTGGATTAGACAGTGTTTTAAGACACAGATTAGCCACATACTGTAACTTGTGAAAATGCTGAAAAATTAGGATTACCTAACAGGAAAAATTTCATAATTATTTCTATTGGACAAAATCATATGGCTAATGTGAGCAAACTCGTTTTACCTATGTAGCTGGGAAAATATATTTTTCAAATCGCTAAAAATGTGAGTGAATTAGGAAATGTATAATAGAAAGGTGAAGGTGATATGGAGCTGGCAGCACAGTATGTGATTGTATATGCTTTGGCAACAGTCTTAATTCCAATAAAGCTCAATGAATTAAGTTGATACAAACACAACAAAGTGTAAATGGCTGATGATTACCAGTTCAACCAGTTGCTGGGCACACTCTGGACAGTTATCGCCTGCAGTTTGCTTTCTCAGTCTGTCTGGGGAGACCGTCACCTGCCCCTCTTCCTTAGTTTGATTTTCTTTTCTTGTATGTCCCCAGTACAAATGCTGATGAAATAGTTTGAAACTTTTTCTTTCCTGGGCAGCCACTATGGGCTTAAAAGATTATGAATGTAAAGTGAATATTTAATAGATTGTGATATATAAAATTAATTATAAATGTCAATATAGTATACATACTGCATACTGCAGTGCATCAATTTGACAATGTGAGCAACTTACGTTTGCAAGAATACCTCCAGATTTACTTACCGTTGCCTGAACCCCATCAATGCACAAAACAATGCAATTGTATCACAGCAGTTTGTTATTAGTAATGAAGATGTCAATTAAGTTTTTATTTATTTCTTCTGTTGTAGTGCAGCTTGACAAATCTTTACAAATTACATCTTCGTTTAGTGTCATGTTCACTTAAATTGCACGTATACAGGCAGTTCAGCACAATTAGTTATATTCTTGCCTAATTATAAATAAAAGTACTTAATAGAGTTCTAACAAAAATTTGGAAAGGATGAAGGCAGCTGGACCAATTAAGCTTGTTTTGGATCCTCTTCCACCCCATCTCTACCTTTGCAGCTGCCCCTTGTTGTCCTTTTCACTAGGTATATGTAGTGGTTTGATGGGTTTACTGAGACAATTATCAATTGTAGCAGTAACCACGAGGTTGTTCGTTACAGCTTTTAGAAAATCAATCGTCAGAACAACTAACAACGCACACACACGGGTTCAATACACGAGATACATTTATTAATATGAACTGTGCACCAAACATATACTAGTCTGCCTGGATACGAGCGGCAGACCTTACTGTGAGGGTTATCAATATACAAGGTATATAATCTCAAAGAGATGCAAACACAAAGAGATACACAACAGAGAATATATGTCAATATATATCGTTCGGTTACCAAATCGCTAATCAGTGTTATTACCCACTGTTACTCTAAACTCGGAAGTAAATACATTACTCATGAATTAAATTGATAACAACTTGTGTTGAGGTACAATTAAATTCTCGAGACGCAATGTAGAACATGGGGTTTACTTATCTACTGTGTTTGGATTTGGAATTTCCCGGCACGAACACCAAACCAGCTGACAGGCTCTGTTGCAGCCTCTGTTGCAGCGGTTGTCCAATGGGCGTTGTGTCGGCGTCCTCTGGCTACCGGCCAACCAGTCGAGGTGCAGCTCGGAGTAGGACGGGCGGAGGAATCTGACTGTGGCGCGCAGGGCAGTCGTTGCTCCGAGGGGATCTACCAGCAGTCCGGCTGGCTAGTAGAAAGTCTCTATGCACAGAGTGTGACCGCGAGTCCTCACAAGTCACTCTTTTGCCTGGGAAGAAACTGGTTCGTTCCCGGTCCAGCGCTGCTTCTGAATAAACTATTCAGGTTGTCGACGAGGGTCCAACTGTAGGCTGCCGTTGATCAAGCGGAGCATTCACGTTGGTAGAATTCTGAGTACGTACGGGATCCTCGGCCTCGCGCTTAGAACAAAGTCCAAGTCCTTTTGCAGACAACAGCAGTTGTCACGTGATTGTCTCTGAGGATGCGCGAAAATGGCCAAGGAGAGCCCAGAACTGAGCTTGTGCTCCCTTTTTGATCAAGACCCAGATGTGTGCTGATTGGTTGAGAGTTTGGCGGGCATTGGAGACCCACGTGGTATTACCAGTCCCTGATTGGTTGGTCAAGGTGAGATATAAGTCACTTACTCTTGACACTTAGGAATGCAGTCCAGATGTCCATTCGGCACTCCCTAGACTGATAGGCGCCAGTGGATGACCATTGATCATGATAGCCAGGCTTAGCTAATGGCATCCCCGTCTGGGAGCTTGCTTCTTATCAAAAGAAAAACATCTTAAATCAACTTGCATGAATTCTTTCTCTGTGGTTGCACCACAGAGATGGAGGGTGAGATGGGGCCTCCTTTAGGAGCATACCAACGCTTAACTCTGTCTTATTAACAAGCATTGCCGCTACATATAGGGGTGCTGGTCTCCCCGTCCTATGGCCGGGAGAGTGGCCCTCAGCCAAGTTTCCACAAACTCAATTATCGATTCTACTTTAACATAACCTTCCCCTGCCCTCATTCTTATTGAACTGTTTTTTTATGTTTTCAATTAACTTTTCTTTAACTAGAAACCCCTATCTCCTATCTTAATAGCTTATTGTTAAACACAGGAACAATAGCCAACTGTTTTGCATTTTTAACTCCACAAATAGATGAAACAATATCTTTGAAATGGGGAGGTTAAGAGTTTCTGTACAGTTTCTAACTCTTGCATTATAACCATTTAGTGCATTATTGGTTGTAATAAGTAGTAAAAAGGTAAGTTTTAAGTTTAGATTTGAAGAGAGTTAATGAAGTTGTCTCTCGTAAAGTGTGAGGAAGGTCATTCCTCAACACTGTAGCAGCAACAGAAAAGGCAGAGTTACCAGAAGTCTACCATTTAGTCCTGGGGACAGTTAGTAGATGACTGGCTTCAACTGAATGGAGCCTATGGGGAGGAGTGTAAACATGGAGGAGTTCATAGATGTATGATGGAGCCAGATTGTTTAGAGCCTTGAAAGTCAGTAACAAGATCTTATATTGATACATGATTTTATAGGCAACCAATTTAAAGACGTAAGTGTAGGTGTGACATGCTGCCAGGGTCTGCTGTGAGTTAGAAGTCTAGCTGCAGAGTTTTGAACATATTGCATCTTGTTCAGAAGAGAGCTAGGGAGCCCATAGAGTAAAGAGTTGGAGAAATCAAGCCTTGTTGTTATAAATGCATGAATCAGGCACTCAACATTGGACATTGATAAAAATTAGCAGGCAATATTTCTAATGTGGGAGAAGGATGTCTAAATCAAATTTTGCACATGTGCCTTGAAAGACAGGAAAGGATCAAGTGTGACTCCCAGATTCCTGACTATAGCTGACGTGAGAAAGGGGAAGCCATTCACCATTACTGCAAAATCCTTAAGTTTATCCAGCTGACAGTTGCTGCCAACCAGTAAATTTTTTGTTTTGTCACTATTTAGCTTCAGGGATTTTGATGTCAACCAGAGTTCAATGCCCCTCAAACAAGAGATAAGTGATGGAGAGGGGAGACCAGAGGGGGAAGAAGTGTTAACATAAATCTGAGTATCCCTTGTAACAAATTCAAATTTCTTTGGAAGTAATCAACAGATTAATCTTTAAAACATGTATTTTCTCATGAAGATTTCACTGAAGAAATAAAGGTTTCATGCAGTGATTTGTTAGAAGTTCATGAATAATGCACTGAGGTATTGCTCCAGTTTATTCACAGATACTGAATAGCTGGGTTAATGTATTGTTGTGACCTTGTGCTTAATGACTGTTTTTTTTATAAGATCTATACTGAGAGAAAAAAAAAGATATGAGCTTATTTTGTATCTCTATATAAAGGGTAATTAAAGATCTCTTTATTCTTGTTAAAATGTAAAAGTCTTAGGTATTATAGTCAAGGTGGGTGGGACCCTGTTGTCACACACGGTTATTTTTTCTGCCTCTCAAGGCTAAGGAGTAGTGACATACAGGAAGAACACGATAGCATAGTAAGATATTAATAACAGTGATTTGTCATGAAAAACGATTTGTGAATTAGATAATATTAGAGAACCAGCTATTCAAGTAAAGACAACACATTTATCTAGAATCTCTTACAGTACTTATGAATAGCATTTCTCTGTTTTTTTTTATTTTTATTCCTTCAGTATACTTCCTCAGGTACAATTAGTAGAATATTGGGTTGTGGATATCTCCTGAAAACCTGCATGTTCTGCTTACGAGTCAGTGGGGATAAGTGGGGTCATAAGAAGACAAAGACTGACTGAAACTGTATTGATGCGTACATACAGTACAAGGTTTATGGTGTGAGCAGGAATGTCCAGAATATACAGTAAGAACAGTAAAAAGGTTACAGACAGGAGGATGCCATTTGGCTCATCTAGCTGCTTTGGTAGATAGTAGCTGCTTGATCCAAGCCTGGTATCCAAAGCCAAGATATCAGCTTCAGCAGCTTGACTGAAGTCAGTGTAAGGAGTTGTATGTTTACACAGCTGTTACAGTCCTGCTTTTCATATTTTTACAGCCTCATAGTTTTCTCTTGTGTCCTCAAGTTTGTTTAACTGTTTATTCTAACGAGACTCTAAAAGAGTTAACACAATATCCCTTGATTTGTTTTTTTTACAATTTTGACTTTATTTTTTCTTTTCCACATTGTTTGCAAGATTTAAACACCTAATCGTTTTTCAAAAGTAACTTCTAGTCCCAACACTTTTTTAAAGTTTATATTTACTATCTGCATATGCAGTAATAAAATGCACTTACCCACATTAAACATCAACCAGTTTTTCTTTTCTGGTCTTGAATTTTATCTATTTTTTTATTTCATTTGCTGCTTCTGTAGAGTTTTGTAATCCTCAGATTTTGGTATAATCTGCAAACTTTACTAACTATACCAAAAATTAGGAAGAGTAATAGTCCCAGTACAGATACCCTGTGGTAACCACTAATTTCATCACTCCCATTTGAGCAGTTTTATATTAACCAATTTTCACTCCAAACGCATACAGTACAGTACATTCCCTCTATATTTTGAGTATTAATTTCTTCTAAGGAACTTTATCATGTATAATATTGTATGCTTGGTGTGTCCATTTCTTAATGTTATCACCAGCAATTGAACTACCAATTGACTGCACTAGTATGCATTTCTTTTCTGTATTAATTTATCATGCTTTATACCCTACATAATGTTCCTAAACATTCTTTTCCTAGTGTGTTATTTATATCCCCTCATTTCATACTTTGCAGAACTACAACTCATTTGTCTCTTATCTCCATTGTGTTTCATTGGAACCTTTGACACAGGCTATTAGACAAAACCATAGCACAAAAAAACCTTAATACACTATATATTTTTACACTTTACTGATGACATTCTCCTATTTCACTTGGACATTTCTAGTTCAGCACCACATTTTAAACTTAGCAAATATCTTTATTAAAATACCTGAATCTACAAAATTGAAAAAAGGCACTATTCTATTTAATCCTGTTGTCTGAACAGCACTACATCTGCAACATATTTCTATTCAGATGTAGGCCTCAGGTTTTACTTTATTTGGGCATTATCAATGCATTTAATTTCGAACTGATTCATATTGAGAAGGTTCTCACGGTTCTGAATATTTTAAAGGATATTTGGCTATGGTTTTGAATATTTCAAAGGAGATTGGGCTATATGGTATTTTTAGACTATACTTCATGGTAGTATTTCCTTTCCACAAGCTTCTCTGCTTTCCTTTGTTGTATTCCTGTTTCACTATCGTTACAATAAATAGAATTAAAATTTTATTTTAACTAGTTTCATTCAGATTGAGTGGTGTAAACAATGAACACCTGGTGTTTTTTAATGAATAAATAAAATTATTTTTCAGTGGCTATTTATACTGATTCTTAATCAACACATTTTGGCAATTTTCACTCATCTTAAAATTCAAACACTGCACACCTGGTGTTTCTATGAAATCACATGATTTACGCTTAGTTTTCTGTAATCCCAATTAACTTTACTGTATATCCTTTAAGTGTCATGTACTGTAAATTAACAACTCACTATTAAAAATACAAATATTATATATGTGAGGGAACAATTAAAAGGTTTTTTCCATGCTGAAAAGAGAAGAAAGAAAACACAATGTTTCGGCCGTGGAGCCATCTTCAGGTCTCACCTACGCAGCCTACACTTGTTGATGCAGATACTCACCTGAACTACTTCATGTTATATATGTGTTCTAAATTAGCTATTTATGTAAGAATTAGGCTAATAAATTTTCATTCTGGCTACCTGACCTTCCTCTGTCAGAGAATAAAGAAGCATATGTACTGCAATGTGATCCAAAATCAGGAAAGTTTAAACTTGCTAGCTTGCTCTTTGATGAAACTCATTCAGTAGACCAACTAACATTGTGTGTAAGTGCTACTTCTCAGTCTTGTCCTGCGACACCTTGAAGGAAACAAGACCCATGCTAGACTGCTGTTTGTGGATTTTTCCTCTGCATTTAACTGCATCCAACCTCACCTACTGGCAACTAGTCAGCATGGTTACAGATTTCCTAACAGACAGAACTCAGTGGGTGAGAGTCAACAACGTTTTATCCATCAAAAGGGATTCCTCTACTGTGTCCCCCCAAGAATGTGTTTTGTCTCCCTTAATCTTTGTCCTGTACACTAATGATTGCAACAGCTATCACCACTTAAGACACATAATCAAATTTGCTGATGACTGTGTCATTTTAGCCTGCTTCAAGCAAACGAATGGAGTCAAGGACCAATTGTTGATAAGTTTGTCAACTGGTGTGAACAAAACTTCCTCAAGCTTAATGTGTTCAAGACCAAAGACATGATAACTGAGTTCAGGAAATACACCTACCCTAACCTACATCGGGGGAGATTCAGTGGAGCTAATAGAGCAATACAAGTACTTGGAGACTGTTCCGGACTCCAAGTTTAATTTTAAAGCCAGTATTGAACTGATCCTCAGAAAAGGTCAATGACGTCTTTTTTTCTTAAGGAAGCTTAAGTATTTTAAGGTCGATGATTCATTGTTGGTTTTGTTCTACCGGTCCTTCCTTGAATCTGTTCTTTTACCCTGATATGCTGGTTTGGTAACCCAAATCTGAGAAGCAAGAACAAACTTGTGAAATAAGTCTGAAGGTTATTGGTTCTGATCTTCTAGCCCTCTTCTCTATCTATCATTCAAATGTTTTGCGTAAAGCAAAATCCATCTTTGATGATCCTTCACACACCTTGTTTAATAATTTCCAGTTACTCCCATCAGAACGCAGATACCTACTCCCCAACACCAAAACCAACAGATTCAAGTTCTCATTCATACCTGTAACCATATCCTTACTTAACACTTGACCTTCAATGTAAATATGTATGTATATTGTCGTTCCTGTATTTTTTTTTCTTCTATCTGTCTTTACACCAACACTGCTGCTGAAAAACAACTTGTCCCCCCGCCGGGGATAATAAAGACCACTCTCTCTACATATAGTTGTAAATATACAGCATTCAAATATGCAGCCATTCAAAACAAGCGGGCGATACCGCATTATTTTGCGGTGTGCTTTACGCAGCCTACCGCGAGTTACCGTAAATTCTCGTATAATACCACAAAGAAAATAATAGTATCCGGAATTTCCGCAAGGTGGAGCTAATAAAGCTCAACCTCTCATGTTTGAGCTGTCGCCATCAAAGTCTTTAACGAAGATATTACTAATAGTATTGTTACGTCCCAGTGCGTGTTCCGTGTGTGTTTTTCTGTTATGTCCACACTGCGGACCCTTGATTGTTATCCCTTCCCCATTGGCCCACCATTACACCACACTTTCAGTTGATGTCATCATCAATTAGCTCTCAGCCAATCAGAACACATCTTATTCAGCATATAACCTGGAAGTTTTCAGCAAGGAGAGGCCTTTCGTTTGACTTCGGTCCCGTTTGGTTTTGGTTATCGCTTCGCTTCGCTTCGGGTTATTGCTTCGGCTTCGTTTGTTGGTTTGTTCTGCTTTGTGTGTTTGTATTTTCGTTTAGCTTCGGCTTTGTTGTTTTGTTGTTTTTTTTTGTTTGTTTCTTTGTATTTTCGTTTGTTTGTGTGTTCATCCTTGTTTTGTCATTACCTTGCCCCAGTGTTACATGTTCAACTTTTGTGTTCTTTTGTACCCTGCTCCTGTTGATTTCTCTTGTTTTCCCTTATTTGTATTCCTGGTTTACTTGTGTTTTTGTGTGAACTTTTGTATATAAGGTTAGTTTAGGTTGCTGGGTACACTTTACACACTTAGTTGATTTTGTATTAGTACACTAGTTAGTACGGGTGAGTGCCGTTTGTCTTGTATAGTTTTGGGTAGTCAGTGCAGGTTAGCTAGGGTGTTGAAGACGCCGAAGACCGTGTGTTTCGGGTTTTCTTTTGTAGTCAGATTAGCTTTCCCTCACTGTCCTAGCCAGCTCCATTTTTGTTTGTTATTTTCTTTCCTTTGGCACCACTCTAGTTCCTTACCCTTGTTATCACGCTTCCTAGTCCTTCACCAAAACCCTCCCTGCTTCCAAAAGAATTATCCTAAATGTTATACCCCTTTACCCCTAGACACTTGGGGTCGTAACAGTATTAATAATGAATGACCTTGGACAAGCTGGAAACTCAAAGTATTGCCCTGGTCCACATTCTTTTTTTCATTGACCGTCTTTGTAAAAGTAACACCACAGCATTTCGCAATCACGCATTTGTTTCCAATCATGCAAAGTACAGTAATTTTTGAGAATCTCCGATTCACTATGCCTTTCACATGCTTATAAAAGAGATTAATTTAGGAACATAAACATATTACTGTATGCAAACTGTACTGTATATAGTATGTATATGTATATTTAATATCTTTACTGTGCCCGTTTAAGTATTGAAGATTTATATGGAATTTTACCACTGAAGGGAAATCTTAGTAGCTGAGCATAAAAAGAATAGGAGCATACTGTAACGCGTGTGAAGGCCATAAACGATATTAATTTTGGAACATAAACATACAGTATATGGCTGGTCTCGGTACTTTAAAGAAAAAATACACAAAATACACAGTATTCCATTTCTCCCTAAACATTTTAAGCATCGAAGTCTTTAACTAACGTGATACCGGAGTCAACAAGCATACTTTTAGAATTTGATTAAAAGGGAATATAATATGGAATCGCGTATCTAAAGAAATTAATAACAATATAATTATATTCATGTACCACAACACAAGCCGGAATCCAGCCGGAGCCATGACTTTTTTTTTAACAAACATTTCTTTGAAAAAATAAAACGTTTCCCTGGGTCAGAGATTAAATAAAACTTCACTCGCACCAAACAAATTTATATTTCTAAATATCACAACATGATCGAATTTAAGTTATTTTAATAACCAGGAATAGTCACCTATGCGTTACAATATAAACATTTATATTGATTTAAATCGTGTTTAAATCGCCTTTATTTAAAACCCATAAATAAAGCTGATACTGTTTAGACTTTTAATTATTTAAAACTGTATTACAGCAGCACAATGCACAATGCAATGTAAATCGCTATCTTTGTCTTCTGCGTAATAATGTTCACCTCTCTGTCCAGCAAATTAACAATAGTAATAATAATGAACTTTATTGTATATGGCGCCTTTAAAGGTGGCTCCTCAAAGAGCTTTACAGGATAAAAACAATAACAACAATACTGTTAGGCTGGGCAAACGATTTTTTTTTAAAAAAGAAATACAAAATGAGATATAATGATGTGTTCTGGCTTAGACATTAACGAAGAGCATAACGAAGGTCATAAAGGTCATAAACGATATTAATTTTGGAACATCAACATATTATGTAAACTGTATGTTGCTGTTATTGGTATTTTAAAGAAAAAATACTGTAAAATCCTGGGTTCGGTACAATGTTTCAGGCATTCATGTGAAGGACAACAGAGCTTTCACTGGCCGATTATCAAACTTTATTGATAAAACAAAAACAATCTGACCAAGCCAGAAGAAGACAAAAAGAATAATGGACACAGCGAGAGCCTGCATTCCGAGCCTGCATTCTCTCCTCAGCCGTCCACACCACACTTTTCCCTGGGTCAGAGATTAAATAAAACTTCACTCGCACCAAACAAATTACCACACACTGAACACTGAACATGTTAACCCAAATATGTCTCACAATACTTTTATGGTACATTACTTTGCTAAAATGTATTTAAAAATAAAAATGATTACAAACGCCAGCAGAGAGAGAGACACACATACAGATGCAGCCATTCAAAATGCGCGGGCGATACCGCATTATTTTGCGGTACGCTGTACGCAGTCTACCGCAAGCTACCGGTAAATACCGCGAGTTACCGTAAATTCTCCTATAATACGACAAGCAAAATAATAGTATCCAGAATTTCCGCAAGGTGGAGCTAATAAAGCTCAACCTCTCATGTTTGAGCTGTGGCCATCAAAGTCTTTAACGAAGATATTACTAATAGTATTAATAATGAATGACCTTGGACAAGCTGTAAGTGTAAACTCAAAGTATTGCCCTGGTCAACATTATTTTTTTCATTGACCGTCTTTGTAAAAGTAACACCACAGCATTTCGCAATCACACATTTGTTTCCAATCATGCAAAGTACAGTAATTTTTGAGAATCGATTCACCATGCCTTTCACATGCTCATAAAAGAGATTGATTTAGGAACATAAACATATTACCGTATGCAAACTGTACTGTATACAGTATGTATATGTATATTTAATGTCTTAACTGTGCCCGTTTAAGTGTTGAATATTCATATCTAATTTTACCACTGAAGGGAAATCTTAGTAGCTGAGCATAAAAAGAATAGGAGCATACTGCAACGCGTGTGAAGGCCATAAACGATATTAATTTTGGAACATAAACATACAGTATATGGCTGGTCTCGGTACTTTAAAGAAAACATACACGAAACATGGTTTCATTATGACCAGAATCGGTCTTGAGATATTTTTAACTTGATTTACAGTATTTGAGAGGTATGTCTTAACACCGATACTACAGTGCTTAAGTACTGCTCACGTATATGTTTCTAGGTTTATATTATGCATTTCATACGGTCAAATTACTTTTGAGCAACTAATAAGAAGCGCGAAACGGTATGCGTTTTACTTTCGTTTTGTGCTGGGACCCGTGGATTGATTAGAGATATCAAGTACATACAAGTCATTTTTTAAATGTTGTAGTTCGTCTTGAAAAAATGTTACGAGTACATCATCTATCAACAATTACACAGGTTCTGTTTCCATATTGCGGATTTTGGTTACGTAATATTATTTTCTAGATTTCACGTTGTGAATATATGATTTGGGCAAACAGAGCCGCAAAGAAGTACATTATGGGTTGCTGTTTTTTTTTTGCAGTTTTATCTAGAACAAGCGATGCTTAAACCTTTGTCTGATTCTTGTGAAACTATCCACACGACAGTTACAGTACCTAGGAGTTGACTTCAGTGATGTCACTGATGGGATGTTTCTAAAAATCCATCCTCTGTAAAACGTCTTCTCTAGTTGTCCTGCATATGTATTCGCTAATGAAGCTGTGTGTTCTGAGCCTGGATCTCTACATTTCTGTATGAACCAGCTTAGAGGGCTAAAGACAGCTTGTGTTTAAATTGAGTGTAAGGCAATTTATGCTTCTAAAGTCATGGTCAGCATTTATTATTGTACTATGCTGTAAACTTGTTCTGTGCCAAGTCACATTATTTTATAGCGTTTTTATAGCGTTATCAAATCCGGTGGCGCTGTGTTAGTTTCCTGACTCCCATGTCACATGGTCTGTGATTGAAACCTGTAATACCGGTTTAATTCGTCACAGCCAGCACTCCGGTTGTAAAGTAGAAGCAGGCGAGATTTCCAGCGAAAAACACCTCCCCCTTCTTCAGGTGTGGGGGTCTTCTGCTCAGAATGAAACGCTAAAATGTAATGTAGGCTCTGAATGGGTTCAATTATGATTTGGGCTTGATTAAGGTCGCTGCCTTTCATCTAAAACCCTACTTGAATCCTTCTAAACTAAAAATCAGTGTTAGTGAGTTCTAAATAAAGAGGTATCCAGGTAACAGTGAAACGGGCGGACAGTCTGGGGAGATCGCCCGTTTTCCATGTAAATAGTTCCCTGGTTCCGCACCCCTTGGTGTTTCTCTCGCTCTCTCTCGGGTCACCTGATCATTAGCTCGAAAGATTTGAGTGCTTTGTGTATATTCTAATGGTAGTGGGGGCAGGGTGTGTGGGAACAGGTTTGGTTGAAATTGCATTGGAGATCTATGTTCTTCACACCTGAAACATTTTCTCTGAAAGCATTTTCTTCGCAGTTTAACCGATCTTGTTACAGCATGTTACAGTTTACTATTATTAACCATATTAATTTTAAGTGCTTAATGTAAAATCTTGTAAAAATATATTTTCATTGTTCAAATATACATTAAGTCTGACTATCATATAATAAGTTAAATACAAAACTAAAGAAAAAATAGGGTTAAATATAATTCAAAATATTTTGCTAACAATGTTAACTGTTTATGAATAATAAAATGTATTAACTAAGGAGTAGGATGGCACAGTTGTTAGTATGTTTTTTGTTTTGTTTCTTTTTCATAAATACAACAGTAGTACCTGATGTCTCAGTGGCTTTCAAAATTAAATTATGCATGCAAACCTGTGAACTAGAAAGATAACTAAGATATCCATCCATTATATTCCATAATATCCATGAAATATATGGCGCTAAAATATGTGTGACGCAGTGGTGGCCTGACACGGTGAGGTGCCCTGGCAGCTGTATGATGCAGTGGTGGCCTGGCACGGTGAGGTGCGCTTGCAGCTATGTGACGCAGTGGTGGCCTGGCACGGTGAGGTGCGCTGGCAGCTGTGTGATGCAGTGGTGGTCGGGTATGTAGAGGTGCACTGGCAGCTGTGTGTTGTGACGCAGTGGTGGCCTGGCACGGTGAGGTGCGCTGGCAGCTGTGTAATGCAGTGGTGGCCTGGCACGGTGAGGTGCGCTGGCAGGTGGGTGATGCAGTGGTGGCCTGGCACCGTGAGGTGCGCTGGCAGCTGTGTGGTGTGACGCAGTGGTGGCCTGGCACGGTGAAGTGCGCTGGCAGCTGTGTGGTGTGACGCAGTGGTGGCCTGGCACGGTGAAGTGCGCTGGCAGCTGTGTGGTGTGACGCAGTGGTGGCCTGGCACGGTGAGGTGCACTGGCAGCTGTGTGATGCAGTGGTGGCCTGGCACGGTGAGGTGCGCTGGCAGCTGGGTGATGCAGTGGTGGCCTGGCACGGTGAGGTGCGCTGGCAGCTGTGTGGTGTGATGCAGTGGTGGAAATGTTCACCATGTTTCACCATGCTGAAAATGTTTGTACCAGACTTTTTTGAGGCCTGTTTAATTGTGTCTGAAGTCTGATGTTGTAAATTTTATTGTTAAAAAGATCCATGAAAATGTCACTACTAAAGTTAGCTGGTACTGTTGGTATTGTAAGTGGCAAGTAGAGCTCATATTTTAGATTTTGTGTAGTTGCTAGCGTTGAACTGTGTGTTGGATGCACATGAATATATTCGTTATATGCCAGCGCACCTCACCGTACCAGGCCACCACTGCGTCACACCACACAGCTGCCAGCGCACTTCACCGTGCCAGGCCACCACTGCGTCACACCACACAGCTGCCAGCGCACCTCACCGTACCAGGCCACCACTGCGTCACACCACACAGCTGCCAGCGCACTTCACCGTGCCAGGCCACCACTGCGTCACACCACACAGCTGCCAGCGCACTTCACCGTGCCAGGCCACCACTGCGTCACACCACACAGCTGCCAGCGCACTTCACCGTGCCAGGCCACCACTGCGTCACACCACACAGCTGCCAGCGCACCTCACGGTGCCAGGCCACCACTGCATCACCCACCTGCCAGCGCACCTCACCGTGCCCGGCCACCACTGCATCACACAGCTGTCAGCGCACCTCACCATGCCAGGCCACCACTGCATCACACAGCTGCCAGCGCACCTCACCGTGCCAGGCCACCACTGCGTCACAACACACAGCTGCCAGTGCACCTCTACATACCCGACCACCACTGCATCACCCACCTGCCAGCGCACCTCACCGTGCCCGGCCACCACTGCATCACACAGCTGCCAGCGCACTTCACCGTGCCAGGCCACAACTGCGCCACACCACACAGCTGTCAGCGCACCTCACCATGCCAGGCCACCACTGCATCACACAGCTGCCAGCGCACCTCACCGTGCCAGGCCACCACTGCGTCACAACACACAGCTGCCAGTGCACCTCTACATACCCGACCACCACTGCATCACATAGCTGCAAGCGCACCTCACCGTGCCAGGCCACCACTGCATCATACAGCTGCCAGGGCACCTCACCGTGTCAGGCCACCACTGCGTAACACCACATAGCTGCCAGCGCACCTCACCATGCCAGGCCATCACTGAGTCAGAGATTAAATAAAACCTCACTCGCACCAAACAAATTTATATTTCTAAATATCACAACATGATCGAATTTAAGTCATTTTAATAACAATGAATAGTCACCTAGGCGTTACAATATAAACATTTATATTGATTTAAATAACGTTTTGATTTAAATCGCAAATGCGGGTTTAAATATATGTGTTTTTTGATTCACAATCAGACAAATGCAACATAAATTGATATCTTTGTCTTCTAAGTATCTTAATAAACTTTCAGCATAGCTTTCTCCCCGTTTAGATTTATTTTGGGATCAAACGTGGAAAGATTAGATTGTAATCGTTTTTATTTTTTAAATACATTTTAGAAAAGTGTAATCTATACTAAAAAGCTGTACACCACCTGCTATAAAGATACATATTGTAATACTTTCGGGTTCGGATAGGACAGACACAAGAACTCAGACTTGCGGAGTTAAAGCAAGTTAAAGCCTTGATTTTATATATCACCTTTAAAAGTGGCATCTCAAAGGAAAGTAAATACCCAACACTGATTGTACCCATCTGTCATGCTAATAAAGCAGCTTGAATTGAATTGAGAGGGGGGGGGGTATATTTGCTTTGTGTATAAAGTACATTGTGAATGTTTTCACAGCCTTCACTTTGTCGTTTTTATGCCATTTTTTGACCACGCACGAATATTCCTATGTCCGTATCTTCGCAAGGGAATCAGTGCGAATTTTAATACTAATTAAATGACCGCGGGCACTTTCCACCCCCTCTACATTCTCAGAGTAGAACAGACTAACCTTCTAATGAAAGACGGTCCACCCCCCACGGACAGGAAAAGTGCCCACAGGCACTTAAACTTAATATGGTCAGTAACAGTAAACAGTAACATGGTCAGAAGGAGCACGTACAAACGTTTCCGAAATAACCACATGTAAGACTCTGATGCTTAAAATGTTTAGGGAGAAAGTGGAATACTGGTGTGTATTTTTTCTTTAAACTACCAATACCAGCCATATACAGTCTGTAACGTAGGGATTTCTATATGTCTTTATTTAGTGGTTACATTAGTGACAAAGGCTAAACTTTTAGCTTCAGTAACGTGTACATATCTCCCCTTTTTATAAAACGACATGGTTAAAAACTGTTCCAGAGCCACTGTTGTTTCATCAGTGAAAAGTACATCATGAAATGCCTCTCCCTGTTCAATCCACTGGAAAAAAGAAAAGGAGCATAAAGCTTCTGATGGTCATAAACGATATTCATTTAGGAGCAGCATCAGAGGTATGTTTTTAACTGCACTGCATTGGAGAGAATACCATACTGTGTTTTTTTTTTTTACTCCCTGGCGGAAACTGGCTTCCAGAAGAATCAGTATGGCTCAGAGATTAAATAAAACTTCACTCGCACCAAACAAATGTATATTTCTAAATATCACAACATGATCGAATTTAAGTCATTTTAATAACAATGAATAGTCACCTATGCGTTACAATATAAACATTTATATTGATTTAAATCGCGTTTAAATCACCTTTATTTAAACCCATAAATAAAGCTGATACTGTTTAGACTTTTAATTATTTAAAACTGTATTAAAGCAGCACGATACACAATGCAACGTAAATTGCTATCTTTGTCTTCTGTGTAATAATGTTCACCTCTCTGTCCAGCAAATTTAGTAATAATAATGAACTTTATTGTATATGGCGCCTTTAAAGGTGGCTCCTCAAAGCGCTTTACAGGTTAAAAACAATACTGTTAGGCTGGGAAAACGATTTTTTTTTAAGAAATACAAAATGAGATATAATGATATGTTCCGGCTTAGACATTAACGAAGAGCATAACGCGTGTACTGTATACACTCCAAGTACAACCCCCCTCTCTGCAGGAGTGCTGGCTGTGACGAATTGAACCGGTTTCACGGGTATTTTCAAAGTAGGAGGCGAGATTTCCAGCGAAAGACACCTCCCCCCCCCTCAAAAACCCAGTAAGTACAGTACTTACTAGTTAAAGGCTAGGCTCCTCAATGAAATCGCTTTAACATGCTAATGCGTTGGTGTAACAGTCCGGGTGTGGCAAGCTTCTAATTTCAACCCGACTACGGCGAAAGGAACCCTTCTTTCATTAGAAGACAATGAACATATTTTAGCCCTGAATGAATTAATAGTGTAACGCAACGGGGGCTCAGGCGGGCGCACTTGCCGCATCAGGTCGGCCCCACACTGTCCGGGGCTCGAACCCGGGACTTCCGCGTCTCTCTGCAGCGACCTAGCCCCGTGAGCTAAAGAGAGATCTCTCTACAGCCCAGTAGCTGTAGTCCTGCTATCACAGGGAAGGGCGGTGACGTCACCTGCTCTGGTACGCCGGCTCTTACACAGTACCTGTCGGCCGTAAGCGTTACACTCTCCCCCGCTTAAATCGCCGTCCCCGGCGAAGGGCTATCCCACCCCGCTTCTGACACCAATGTAACGCAACGGGGGCTCAGGCGGGCGCCCTTGCCGCATCAGGTCGGCCCCACACTGTCCGGGGCTCGAACCCGGGACTTCCGCGTCTCTCTGCAGCGACCTAGCCCCGTGAGCTAAAGAGAGATCTCTCTACAGCCCAGTAGCTGTAGTCCTGCTATCACAGGGAAGGGCGGTGACGTCACCTGCTCTGGTACGCCGGCTCTTACACAGTACCTGTCGGCCGTAAGCGTTACACTAGCAAACATGGTTTACATAAAAGACATTTTTCCAAGAAAGTTTAGCCTTTGTCACTAATGAAACCACTAAATGAAGACATAAATATAAAAATCTTAAGATTTTTAAAATACATGACTTTGCTAAAATTTATTTGAAAATAAAAACAATTACAACCGCCAGGGGAGGGAGAGAACAGGGGAGGGATGTTGGTTTTGCATAAGGGGCGGGGCTATGGAAATTAGGTCTGTTTGGGAATGTGTAGTTACATGTTCTGGCTGTTTGTGAATTATCGTTGTTGAGTATGGAGTGTTGAGGTATTGATTTTGTGTAATGCTTTATGTTGAAAATTGAGGTGGATTTTGTTTATGATAAATAGGATAAACTGGGATGTGAGGAAGGTTTGGTTTTGCATAAGGGGCGGGATTATGATAATTGGAGGACTTTGCGAGAGTAAAATGGTTTGATATATTTGATTTTGTATTGTGGTTGTTATCTATGTTTTTGGTTGGTATTATGTTTATATGGTTGTTTTTGTTGGTTGGTTGATATTATGGTTATTAATAATACGATCTATAGTTGAAATCTGAGCCTAAATAAAAAGAAAAAGCAAGTGATTAGGTTTATGAGCAATCTAATTACTTATTCGTTTAAACGCTATATAAAATAAAGTTTATTATTAATTTGCTGGACAGAGCAGTGAACATTATTATGCATAAGACAAAGATAACGATCCTGATCATTTTAGAAATCTGTGTACGCTGTAAGGTTTTTACTTCTTAAACTTTTAAAATACACGTTTTGAATAGAAACAAATCCTCTTCCTGGTACAGTATGTATAGCAAACCAGCACGTCTTTTTTCTTCAATCAGAGGGGTGTCAGATGGTGTCAGCCAATCACCATTCTGAAGCCCTACCATAATCTCTGGTATGGGGAGACCCCAGAATTCTGTCCCATAGTTTAGACAGATGATAGATACTTTTATTGATCCCGTGAGGGAAATAAAGTAAATCATTTTCATTTTAGGAAATTATTAAACGCTCGGTTAAAAGCAAAGGAGATTGTCTGTTATAGTGGACATAAAAACAAGAGTTTGCTGGCATTATATCCTGGAAGACACAGACTGGCGCCAGACCGGTAAAATGCCTGATGAACTAGGGATTGGACAGTTTCCAAGTGCTTGTACAATCGATGGAAATGTTCAAATAAATGTGCAAAAGAAATAAACAAAATAATCATTTATTTCTTTATCATATTGGGTAGCTAATGTCCTTTCTTTGCTAGTTAGTGGCTGTGTTTCTGCATTGGGTAGCAACGGGTGACTGTTCTCAGGCGGAAGATGTAAACAGCTTAATGTTCGTGTTAAATAATTTTTTTAAATTAAAATTCATTCTATACAGCAATCGCATATTTGGGTACCGTTTCATAAAACTTTCATGCTTAAAATGTTTAGGGAGAAATGGAAGACTGGTGTGTATTTTTTCTTTAAACTACCAAGACCAGCCATACACAGTACAGTTTACATACATACAGTAATGTTTATGTTCCTAAATTAATATCGTTTATGACCTTCAGATGCGTTATGCTCCTCTTCTTTTTATGCTCAGCTACTAAAATTTCCCTTTAGTGGTAAAATCCATATAAATATTCAAAACTAAGCGGATTAAAATGTGCACAGTAAAGACATTAAATGATTAAATCTTTGCACTACCAACCAATGCACCACGAGTGCCCCTGTCGGTCATTTTGGCCAGCCAATCACTTACCGCGGTGCCCTCCGGTGCCCTGCGGTGGCTTGTGGGTAGGTTACTGTACCGCGGGTTTTTACCGCGCATTTTGAATGGCTGCATCTGTACAGTTCTTCATAGTCAAAAAGTAATTTTTACTTTGTCAGCACCCAGACAAACGCGAACGCATTATTAATGAAATGCTTTTATTCATTCTTAATCGAACTCACAAGTTGTCATCTGCTGTTGAAGCTCTGTGAGACTAGACTCACACATGGCTAGACTTGACTATTTAACCATGAGATTATGTTTATGTTTATTAATGTTTCTTGTTATGCACTGAGAATGATAAACATCCCCAAACACGGGGGCGGTGTAGCGGTCGGCTCTGGCTTTCCCATCTATACCGATGCACTGCAAGTACAACCCCCCTCTCTGCAGGAGTGCTGGCTGTGACGAATTAAACCAGTTTCACAGGTATTTTCAAAGTAGAAGGGGGCGAGATTTCCAGCGAAAGACACCTCCCCCACTCCAAAACCCAGTAAGTACAGTACTTACTAGTTAAAAAAGCTAGGCTCCTCAATGAAATCGCTTTAACATGCTAATGCGTTGGTGTAACAGTCCGGGCGTGGCAAGCTTCTAATGTCTCCCGACTACGGTGAAAGGAACCCTTCTTTCATTGGAAGACAATGAACATATTCTACCCGTACATGGGCGCGGTGGGGTGCTGTACCAGCTGTCAAAAAAAAGTTTTTTTTTTAAAAGTCAATTGAGTGTCCATAATATTGCAGTAAGTGAAAAGTGTGCTGTCCTTTGACAAAACAAGGCTCGCCAGATAATGTGAATCGAAACCTGTTTTTCTACCTTTTAAACTTGTGCGATGTGTAAGCAGGAACACATCATTATATCTTACATATGAAAAATACATATTATAGCGCCCAAACAAACGCAAACGTGTTTTTAATAAAATGCTTTTATTCACTCAAAATCTGACAATTTCAGGAAGACTAAGGAAGGACTAAGGAAGTTGTCATCTGTTGTTGAAGCTCTGTGAGCTCGGTGACTTTGAGACCACTTGTTATCCCAAGTTGTTTGAATCGCCACAATTCAAATAGAGAAAAAAGAGCTGACTGACAAGATTTAAGATGTGGCTGTCAATGTTGGATTAAAAAAAACATGTTGCCCGACGTTAGTTGCATTGCTTGAAAAATAATTTTATTTCGAGAGACTGGATAAGTAATTCAAGTGTTTTTTTAACTTCCTGAAAAACAAGTGATAATTTAACAATATGTGCAAACGTTTTATGATATGTCGCTGTTGTGAATGTCTGTGGAGTGTATGTTATTTGCCTGTCCTGGCTGTATAGATTTAGTATAGATTACACTTTTCTAAAATTGACCACATACACTCTATCAGCAATTCTGTACAACTCTCAGCCACCTTCCTTCTCTTAGCCATATGATAGTCACCTTATACTGTATAGGGTGGCAGAGAGTACAGAGCTACTCCCCAGCTCATTCATGACCAGCAATCTCTATTATAATGCTTTAGTCAACCATCTTTAGCCAGCAGCCATATCACCCTGCAACTCACAACTGGTACCCAACTAAAGCAAAGCAGGTGTGAGCCTGGTCAGTATCTGGATGGGAGACCTCCTGGGAAAAACTAAGGTTGCTGCTGGAAGAGGTGCTACTGGGGCCAGCTTGAGCCGCTCACCCTGTAGTCTATGTGGGTCCTAATGCCCCAGTATAGTGACAGGGACAATATACTGTAAAAAGGTGCCATCCTTCGGATGAAACGTAAAACCGAGGTCTTGTCTTTCTGTTGTCATTAAAAATCCCAGGGTTTTACTCAAAAAGAGTAGGGGTGTTACCATGGTGTCCTGGCCAACATTTCCCATTGGCCTTTACCAATCATGGCTCCTAATAATCCCCATCTATGAATTAACTTCTTTACTTTGTTTTCCTCACCGCTAATAGCTGATGTGTGGTGAGTGTTCTGGCGCACTATGGCTGTCGTCGCATCATCCAGGTGGATACTGCACATTGGTGGTGGTGTCCCCATTACATGTAAAGCGCTTTGAGTGGAGTGTCCAGAAAAGCGCTATATAAGTGTAAGCGATTATTATTATCATTATTATCTTTAAAAAGTAGATATCTAAGTATCAGATACATACTTAAGTATCAAAGTAGGACAGCACTTTTGGGGGAAATACCGCCCTGAAAGGACACTGCCCCTGATGGCATCACATTTTGAATTACCTACAGATGCAGCCATTCAAAGTGTGCGGCACAGACACGTACCGGAGGTAATTAGCTACGGCCTCGCGTGTCACGATGCAAAATACCGCGGTACGTGATTGGTTGACCGACAGGGGCACTCGTGGTGCGTTGGTCGGTCGTAGAAAGATTTAAATGTCTTTACTGTGCCCGTTTTAGTATTGAATATTTATATGGAATTTTACCACTGAAGGGAAATCTTAGTAGCTGAGCATAAAAAGAATAGGAGCATACTGTAATGTGTGTGAAGGCCATAAATAATATTAATTTTGGAACATAAACATACAGTATATGGCTGGTCTCGGTACTTTAAAGAAAAATACACACCAGTATTCCATTTCTCCCTAAACATTTTAAGCATCGAAGTCTTTAACTAACGTGATACCGGAGTCAACAAGCATACTTTTAGAATTTGATTAAAAGGGAATATAATATGGAATCGCGTATCTAAAGAAATTAATAACGATATAATTATATTCATGTACTGCAACACAAGCCGGAATCCAGCCGGAGCCATGAGCTGACAGGGAAATTAACTTCACCATAGTTATTGAACAACATCACTATTTCTGTTATGTGTGCCAATGAGCATGGTAGCTGCCTGGTACCAATAGTTAGGGAAACTACATATAGTATGTTTAGTCAGGAGCTGAAAGAAGATTTTAGGCTTTTCTTTTTAGTTTGTTATGTACACTGTGATATTGATATATTGACAATATAAATAAAGAGCACAATTTGAACCATAAGGCCTAAGTTTGGGTGTGTCTGTTAATCGGGAACCTGCCTACTGTATGTCCGTGCAGTGTGATGACTAGGGAGTTTTTGCTTCATCGTTCTCCATGCCTGATGGTTACAGTGCTAATCTAAGATACTCTAAACGGATTTACATCATAATAATTTTCTTTTAATTTATTGTATTGCATCATCCTATCTGCATAGCTTTTGTAAACAACTGTGAAGTTGGTCTGACAAAGTCACACTATGCTAAAAATGAAATTAAAATGAGTTTAACATACTGTACAAATTATCATAGGAGACATAGTGAACTGTGCTGGGAATATAAAATCATTGACTGTGTGACATGTGCAATAATATTGTAGCAGTTCCTACACTCATCAGTGCAATAAGAACCTAGTGTCAGTGAAACAAATTTGACTTTCTTGATTGTCAATCACTTGATTGTGCTGCAACATTATGACCTCTGTCCAAGGCCTTAGTTCTTCTTTCTCTGGATGACTTTCATCTTATCAAAATACCTGTCCCTCTCCTGTTTTTTTCACTCTAACTGAAGTCTAGTACTTTCTTCAGTTCAGTGAAGATTTAAAGATGCCTAATTATTAAAGCTTTCTCAACAGTATATATTTTTCAACTTTGCATTTCCTTACTGGAAACCAAACTCAATCACAATTTAAAATCCTCTCCACCTTTCTCGCTCTTGTTCTTGTCCAAACTTGAGCTACTCTCTTGGTTACTTATTGAAATCATTGTGACACCTCACCCTAGTTTCCTCATGTAATTAATTCATAATTTGGGCTGCCCATATTCCTGAGTACTTAAACCAGATTGTAGATTCTAACTGATTATTTCTCATATTGAATTCTATACTGAATCTATAAATTCAGAATATTAGCTGCTACTAAACTTTTTGTTGATCTCACTCTTGAAGCATTCTTTTACCTTCTTTAATTTACTGTGATTCTCTGAATTCACTGCTGCCAGCTGTACTTTTCACCCTCACTCTCACAATATGATTACTTATAACCTTAAAACCTGCAAGACCAAACAGTTATTGTAGGTCAAGGTTTTAACATTCACTATTACAACTTATGTTCTGTTATCAGCCCTTTATATTTTATACTTCTGTTTATCCCAATCTTCCACCTCTTCTGACCTGTGGACAAGAAACTGGCACTGACGGTTACTTGACATTGTTTTCTACGTCACCCTACCAGTGCTAACTAAAGCTGTCTTCAGCACTGATAATTTATCTGGCCACTCTTCTAGGATTGATGCAGTATCTATCACAGCTTGTTTACCATCAAAATCTTGATTTTCTGAAACTTACTTAACCTATATCCAAACCAATCCACATAGCCTACAACTCATGTATAATAAATGTATTCATAATTCCACACCAGTTTTTGGGGGTCCTTCTGGCAGTTTTGTCTATGCATATTTGCCAAAATTATTTCCTCAGCCTGGAGACTTAATACCCAAATATTAAGTAAGCTATTCCTTCACGTTCATCATGATTCTTCATCAAGAATTTGACATAACTACTGAAAAATGGCGTTTTAGAGGTCGTTGTTCTCAATTGCCTGATTGAACTGAGAAAGGAATCTCAGGAACATTGATGAGATAAAGTCCCTGGTGACACATCATAAATTGACAGCATGTTTTGTGTCAAAATGTGCCAAAACTACTTGCCATATTGCAGCTGAACCAACTGAATATTTCCATTCAAGGAAGTAGTGTATTATTGTTTTCTAAGAACATGAAAGATTTAAGCAGAAACTTTGGAACAAGAAAGCAAGAAAACAAGAGGAATGGATGGATGGAAATCAGTCTAGATCCTTATATATCCATATATTTTGGTCTGCAAGGAAAAATTGTCTATCAGTCTGTCTGGCAAGCAAGCAATTGCTTATTGCCTTTCACTTCCATATAGTTATGCGTGTTTAGGTTTTCAGTTGTGACTGAAAAAGATCAGGAATAAACTGAATTTGACTATGAATGCTATTCTACACGTTAGCATCTCACTGATCCAACCCTGGGTTCATCTGATTGCTCCTCATGAGCAAGTACAAACTTCACATTGAGGTAAGCAGCAATCTATAAGACTCTTTACAACAGTCTTCTTTTAAAACCCATATTTATATATAATATTATTTAAGCAGGACCTGTTTTTTAGGTCTATGTTATTTCTTATGTTGGTCTTAATATTTTTGATGCCTGTCCCCTTCATCCACTTAACAAGTAATGTTCCAATTTAATTCTCATTATTAAAACCCAGTTATGGCACTGGAACAGAGAACTGACATTGAGCTGCTCCCAGTCTTGAGTAGTGCTAATCACAGTGCTAACCTGTGAGACCCTTCCAGCCTGAAACCTGGAATCTGAAGATTTCCAATCCAGCCTCAAAACAGAGAACTCCAGCTTCCAGTCAGCATAGGACTTGTGGTGTCTACCCCTCCTTCAATCTGTGCAGCTCAGTTTCACCTGAGCCAAACCCAAAACGTGCTTTCATCTTTCATATAGTCAGAGTCCCATTCCCCACTAACTTGCACAATCTCTGCGCCTCCTCTGCTGAATCCAGTGATGCCTGAGTTTCCTCAACTTCAAAGATTGCTGAGACCCTGCATTTAAATTTCGGCCTGTCAGTAACCCACTGCTGTCAGCTTCAGCTAGCCACAGTTAACAATAACCAAGTGGAACTTGAGGTTCTCAAGGGTGAAAACACTATACTTTACCTATCCCTATGAGTGCATCCTGAATATGTATTGCAATGACACTCAAAGAAAAATTCAGAAATATTTGCTGTGTTGACTGTGTTAAGCTGCTGTTGCACTGCAATTTCCCTCACGGGATCAATAAAGTATCTATTTGCAAGCTACTGGCTGTTGTAAAACACTCTCTACCAATGATAAGATGATATTTATGGCTGTGTTGAAGAAAATCTGGGCTATAATCAAAGCAATAGATAATATACTATTACATAATACATAATCAGTCCTGATGTAGAGGTTGCTGAAAATTTAAGTAAGAGTGTATTTTTATTATTGTAGTCTTTCCCAATCCTGTTCCTGAGGACTCATGCTCCTGTTTTTTTTCTTCCACCTGAACACTGAGTTAGATTATTGAACCCTTAATAGACCTAACAGTTGGTTTTATTTTAACTTTAAAATTCTGTTCAATTGCTCAACCTGTTGGAAGCTGCCATTTAACTTTTGCATTTATTAAGTTAACATTTCCAACCCCTGTAGAAAGAAAAAAACACTTGTGACAATTAAGGGTTTAATTAAGGTTTCATTCAACTAACATTAACTAAAGAGCTCAGCTACAATGAAAAGCTGTGTGTGCACAGGACCAGGTTTGGGAACCAGTGTACTATTACACCAATTTCTAATATGTAAATGGAAGAACATTTTGATAGTATTTGCAAGTGTCTGCTTTGCAAAAGCACATTTTTCTTTGCAACAGCTTAGAAGGTACCTCCAAAATTAAATGCTAATTATATAGGAGAAGAATACATCATAAGGAAGCAATCTTGAATGTGCTAAATCTGTTGAATTTAAGATGGGTTGTTTGCTTACCTTGTATTATAGTTATCAATACCATTCTAGTTTAAATCAGATTTACTGAAATTAAGATACAGTATAAATAGAAAAAAATAAAAAACAAGTGCCTTTTCTAAACTGAAATACTTATCTTCTGAAAGTTGATGACTAAGAATAAAAGGAGGAATCCTTATGTTGACAAAGGAAGCAGCAGAATGACATAGTAAGCAAGTCTTTTCACTTTAAGAAAGCTTTCACCATAACATTTAAAGAGGTCAAATTAATTGCAAAGCTATGATCCATTTTCAAAGTAATATTAAACTGCCCTAGTAATGTATTGTATCTGACAATTTTTAATTGGTTCAATCAACACTTTAGTGCTAGTGCACACTGATAAATGGAATTGATCAGCCAAGTTATGCTAATTAATCGACAACATAGACTCAGCAGGAAAACACATCTTGTTTGGTGAGTTTATGGTGTCTTGATTTATTACTGTAATTTGAATTTTAAAAGAGTGCTCTTCTTTTATTGCAATTAATACTTTTGCGAACAAATTCTGAACAAACCTTGCTTTAATGCAGCACACATTTTCATATAAGCAAAACATCTATGAGAAAGAAAAAGTCCAATAACAAATTGAGATGTTTTTATGAGGTATTTTATGATTACTTAGCCATTATATTACTTATTCCAGTAATTTTCTTCACTGAAGGCTACTGTATTCACCCAGAGGTTATAGGAAGTAATATTTTAGTGTGCATTCTGGCATTTTGAAGATACTTTACTGACAATTAGAGGGCTCAATATGAAAAGTTAGCTTAGAGTTAGAGTTAGAGAGAGACTGAAGTTTGGTAAAGGGCACAGCTGAGGCATAGTACTACAGAATACTTACAATGAGAAGGAAGTGAAAATATAAGAAGAAAATAGAGGATAAAAATGTCCACATATCAATGCTTACAACAACTGTTTTGTTTATGATTTTTCAAAGAGCAAAAAAATGAAGATGGGTTGTTTTTATTTAAATATATTTGTGTTCAAATGAGACAGTTTGCTGACTGTTAGTGACTGTGTTTGGTAGCCAGGAACTGCCAGTATGGTGTCAGACAGGCCAATTGCATTTAGGACTTATTGAGATATCTCACAATGGAATTGCTTGGAAATGTCATGTTTGGAATAATACTTTAATTCTTGAGAATTATAATATGAAAAAAAGACATTTATACTCAAAAATCTGTTGACCACATGAACTTGATTAGTTAAATTTCTCACTGGTAAGATGAAAGTTAGTTAGATTGGTCCATGATCCAACTTGCAGCTGCCCTGTGCCCTGCCCTTTTGAAATAATAGGCTGTGCACAGTTTGTCTTCTTAGGGTCTGGCCATAATGTAGAAAAAGTGAAACTTGTTTCCTCCCAGATATAGAATATTCCTGGATATGCTGGATATATTTAACAACAGTGTGTTCATGAACACAGGATTTTTGTGTCCCTCTGATCTGATCACAAAAAAATATATGTAGAATAACTATTATGTTCAGTTGTTATGTACTGATTCATTTTACATTTTTCAATGCCTTAATCATTTTACCTGAATTATTTTTACTGAGACTAAAATATTCCTTAACTGTCTCCCATTCTTTGTGTTATAGAAACTCCAGATGTAACACAGTAAGTAAAGGATATCAGTGATGGTGGACACGATGGGCAATATCATTCAAATGGACAAAAAAGTATTACGGTAATAATGAGTATACACAAATAATAATCATAACAATAATAATAGACTATTGTCATTATTATTATTTGAATATTGTTATTAAATGTGAATAAAAAATGATAATAAACCTTAATTAGAATATATTTGTACAATTCTGGTACACATTACATAAAACGTAAAAGTCAATAAAACCTTTTGATCTACTAACTACTATTAAATGGACTAGATGGGCTGTATGACTCCTATCATTTGTAATGTTCTTTTATGTCCTTATGTTCTTTTTGAACTTCAAAATAAACAGTAAAACAAGAATCAGAGGACAGAATTGGAAACTGTGGAAGTGCATTTAAAACTGATAACAGCATTTTTTATTCAAAGACTTGTGAGAATATAGATTCAGCTATTTAATCATGTCATTGAAGGCAATATCCCAAATTTTTTCATGAAATGTTGGGACAATATATTTGGAACAACTATATACTTGCAACCAGACAAGCTAGATTGGCCAAATGGCCTCTTGTCATTCGTATTTGTTCTTCTGTTCTTGTGCTTGAGATATTAGGACAGGTGATTCCAACAACTCCAATAAAATCCACTTCACCAATCTATCCAGCTCCATCCCAGTAGGTCGGGAACATTCAATCCATCCTCCTGAAATTGGTCACATTCCACCAGAACACAATCACTGCAGAAAGAATAGTTTCCTTTCTGCTGCATGAAATATTGCAGCCAATAAGGATTTCAACTAAAGTGTGTTCATGGGAAATTTGTGATTTACTTTGCTTATGCTGCATGAAGCATGAAATCAATGTTGTAGACAATAAGAATTTCAATTAAAATTTGTTTATGAGGTGATTGTTGTTGTGAAGTGATTGTGCTGCAGTGCAGGTTTGCTTAATATTTTATTAAATGTTTAAAGCAGATAGTTTACTGGGTTAAATTTAGAAAAAATAAATTAAAGAGCTTTTTGAATATAATCTGGAATTTTATATAGAAGCAGGAGAAAAGGGACAAGTTAACATGTTAATGGCTGTTGTTAACGAATAATTCACTAACAGAGAAGTTTCAATATTCAATACAATAATTATTTTTAGAATTATGAAAAGGTTTATAAAGTGTTGCAATGCCACCAATGGTGAAGGTACAGGTTATCGACAGTACTTATTTTATTTAAATCCATTTTTGTTCAAATAAACAAAGATATACAAAATTAAGGAACTATTGCAATAAAACTACTGCATTCTGTTTTTGATAAGAAAATAGTTTTGATTTGTTAATGTAACAGTGTGGGTCTTTTGGTATTGCCTTTTCACAGACAGGAGGGTCGATATCTTGAGAACAATTGTATAGTCGCCCCAATATTTGGGTTCGTCACTCCCAGGAGCTAGGACGAACAGTGAGGCTCGAGAAAAATTATAGAACAGTTCTCTAAAGGACTTTTGCGCCATAGCTTTATAGCCAATGGCATGGTTCTAGGGCGAACCCAGAATTATCGCATGAGAATGTAATATAGGGTTTCTAATTACAGACTCTGGTAGTGCTGATAGAATATTATCACATGATTATTAGGGGTCCTTGGTGGTGTTAGGGGCCCTCTAGTGGTGAACAGGGGGAGATTACTTCCACTGTGTCACATTAAGTGTTGCTTTTAACTGTGAACATTCAAGTTCAAATATTTATTGCACAAAGTATTTGAAAAAAGAAAACCACATTAAATTTATTTTTTAAAAAGTTTTGTAATTTTGGGAGGCAGTTTGCATATTGTATATTACAAAAAGATTTAAGGAAAATGGAAGAATATTTTTGTTATAATTATGTTCTGTTGATGGTACATTCAAAAGCAACTTATTTTACTCAAAATGACATTCAATAATTAAAAGTTTTATTTTAAAAATTAAATAAAAAATGTAATACTAAATGTAAAACACAAAAATCAAATATAAAAACTTATGTCAAAAGCCAGTTATTATATATGCACAATTACTTGAGCCTTAACATCCAGGACGTTTGCTAGAAGAAATTGATGCATCTTAACTAAGGATAAGAAGCTGCACATTACTGTAAAGAGAACTGTTGTGCTTGTGCTAGACAATTCTTGCAATGAGCATATAGAATCACACAAAATCAGAACAGGAATGTCCACACTATTTACAGATCAATTTGGGAAAGTTATAGTATTTGTATGGCTCCCAATACAAACTGTGAGCTTTTCCCAGATCCCAGACTTCAGATAACCTCAACTTATCTGACCCATGTACATTGATGTTCAAAAAGTCTACTACTGCCTGAAAATAATTATTTCCTTTTAGAATGTATTTTTTTGTTTGGTGTATAGAGAAAATCCTCAAATGCCATAGAGATCACCAATAATATTATTTGTAGTACTCCTACATTAGCATGTTTTATGTAAAGTAGCTGATAGTTGTTGATCATAACAGATGCTGTTTCCAAGGTTATTTGGCAAATGGTAGATCTCATACAAAACAGATGGGAATGAACTGAATTCTATGGTGGTGGCAGGCCCTCTCAATATTCTTCAGCTTAACCAACAGTGAAGATAATAGCGATGTCTAGTTGCTTGTAGAGTGAGTTTTGTTGCTCTTCTCGTTCTGAAATTTGTCATTCAATCATTATCAGTCCATGTGAGCTGTAATCCCTCCCACCAAGAGCTTTCCCTATCCAAGACTGTTCTGTTAAAAAGTGTTAATTGCAGAAAACTAACCAGAAAATGACACAATGTGACAAATTTTCTAATTAAAATAGTGAGATATTTTCTTCACTATCCCAAATTAAATACCAATTTGAATACAGGATCTGTCTACATTTTATTACAGTACAGCAGAAAAACAAGCAAACACACAATCTGCACGTAATAGGGTATACATACAGTACAAAGCCACAAAGCCACTTTTTTGTCTATTGGCACAAAACTACCTGTGTTAGTTAGCTGTTAATAAAGTGTATAACTGTCTGGTCCACTACACACTACATTGGCAGCATGCATCTATTTATTAATTTTTCCCTACCAGCACTTACAGTGATCTTAAAACAATTTTAGGGATGTCGTATTATACATTGTCCTCTGCAAAACAGCACCATTTATTTAAAAGTGTATAAGTTATTTGAAATATCTGTGTAATATTTAGCAAGCACACTGATATTTCAAGGGCTTTATATTACTGTGTAGTATATTTCATTCCAACTCTCAAAAAGACAATAACACTAATGAAAGAAATACACTGACTGTGACAGAGGAGCCTGTCACAAGGTACAGATAGCATGGGAAATACATATTCATACACCTTCCGTTCAGCGGTTGCTAGATAAGTTCCTGAGGGTGCACACTCGGGGCTTGACTAGTAACTGCTATTATTTAATTTCATATACATTCACATACTTAAACACAGGTATGAGTGAGTACTGTGGTGTGAATGGAGAGCGCTCTCAAAATGGATAATACTCACTGTTTATCTGGTGTCAGTACTTCTAGGATGGGTCAGCCTATGGTGGCCTCAGAAGGCCAAACCTAACCCCAGTTCTCAAGGCTTATTTAAGGAGATGGGAAAAACCACATGCATTGAATTGGAGAAATGGTTTGTTCCAGAGGGGGAGGGGCTTACAAGCTATTTAAGTTGGCTCCTCAGCCTAAGAAGGAGTTGGTTGTTGGTGGTTGGTATATCAGGTAGTGTGACTGAAAACAGCGAGAAAACCATAAGGAGGATTTAACTTCATTTGAAGAATTAGTTTTGTTTCTTTTTGGGGTTTTGTTTTCTGGTGTGGGGGACTGGGAGCACTGTAAATAAACTGCACTTATTTTACTTGAGTGTTTTTGCGGCGGAACCATTCTGTTATAAAACGGACCTACTTTGGCCTTCCTCAGGGCATTGTGTGACACTGACATATCAGTACTGACTGCAGTCTGCCTTAGATTATTGTTTTATTATTTTTACTGTATGCATTATCTTGCAATTTCTGGTATGTTTTAATCAATACAATATTCATTGAAGTGTTTCATTTTGGCTACAAAAACGGTTTGCAAACTTTGAGATATATTAATACAATAGCTGTGTATTTTTTATTCATAGTATTATTTCACACCTTGGAATACTAAAATACAATGATGGCCACAGTAAACATACTGTTTACAATCAAGTCAAGTTCATTTGAATGTTACATGATCACAAGTTCTGGAAAAATATTGAAGCCAATTTAAAAAAAAATAATTTCCAAACTATCTCAGCATATTTGTACCCAAGACAAGTACTGTATGAACAGCTAGTAGTGTAAGTTGATGCATGGTTTCAAACCAAATACATCTGAAATGAACCAATTGCCAATCCCCAAAGAGATGAGACTGACTTTAACATGACAATACTCTAGCTCAAACAAAGGATCATACAAAACAATTTGGAAAAGAAGCAAAGGTCTTTCAGTTATATTGCTATAATTCTAATGTTAGCTTTAATTATTTATAAACAAGATAAAATATTAACCTTTTAAATTCTTTATTTTACTATGAAAAGTTTAAATTTATTATGGATGTTGATGTCAAAACCACAGTATTAGTGATCTGATTTGATCTGAACACCTAGGGGTGTTTTTCTAATATAACCTTCTCATGTAACTAGTCAAAGTCGATTTTGTGTCACCAGTGTCAAATCTTCTGAATGCCGTGTTTTTAGAATATAATGTAAAAACAGTTTGAAAATGAGAGAAGGTCATTTGGCCCATTTTCCTCTATTGGGTACTTAGTAGCTACTGTAAGTGAATTAAAATGTGAATTTACATGTTTCGTGAATGAGCATGGAGAATTACCATCTGGTGGAGAAGCCTGTTCTTGAAATCTACAATTCTTTCTGTGGTGAAAGTGTTCACTAAATAGATTCCCTTACAGTTTACAATCATGGTTCAGTATCCTTGTGGAAAGATACAATTAACAAAATTAAATTTAATTTTAACAGTTTGCAATAATCAGGCAAAGCATACAGACAGATCATGACTTTGTTGAAAATTTTTGTTAATTCCCTTTCCGCATTTCTTTGATGCCACAGGGCATGGCCATCACTTTTAAGAGCAAAACATGCCCTCCCAGTCTGTTGGGGAAACCTTTTGCTATATTTTTAATCCGTTTTCCCTTCTGACGTGCACTCTCCTCTGAAAGTGTTGCTATTTTATTTTCTTACACTCCATTTGAGCTTGACTTTTCTGAACAGTTTGTGAGCCCTCATTTGCTGCTCATTATGAGTCTTCCCTGCACTATGATGCAGGGACTCTACTAAGACTCTAGTAAGACTCTACTAAGACTCTACTAAGTTTAGGAACCTACCAGTTCTGAGATACTGTGCCTCATGGAGTTTAGTGCAATTCTCTCTCTGAACTCTGTCTCCTCCTCCCTCTCTCACTTGGAGCCTCTCCTGCTCCAAGTGTCACACACCTGATTCTCTCATGAATTCGTACTCTTGCAACCTTCTGATCTGCAATTTCTCTCTCCTGATGACAGCTGGCTTACTCACTCTCCACCAGTCAGTCCTTGGAATTGGTGTTCATCTCCAGCCACTGACATTTCCACCTGTGCCACCAGGCTGAGTCTAATACTTTCAACATTATTCATCCATTTCTTCAAGAGCCCTCTCTGTCTCATTAATCTCTTATACAAACCTCAGTCTTTCACTCACCTACATGCATCGGTGATGCCCTCACTTCTGTCATTCGCACATTCATTCAACACAAGACTTTCCAAATAACATTTACACCCATTTACGTCTTCCATAGGACTGCTACCTTCCTAGAAGTCACAAGAGATCACCAGAGATCAATAGTCAGATAGGATCCTTTTCTCTCTTCTATACTCTACTGTACTCTACCTTCTCATACTGAAACATTTAACTAATATAACTTTCATGCATAAATTATTCTCATGTAAAAAACACTCTCTGGTTTCACTGCCATTTACTACCCCTTCTGGTGGAAGATCTATCACTCTCACAGACAGCTCTGTTCCTTCTCTACCTTAGAACAGGCTGTCTCTTTAATTAAACTGATTTAAACCAAATTTAGTCTCAATCCATTCCCAATCCCCTCCAGGACCGCTGCTGTTTAACATTCTCTTCTAGGGGGTAGAACTACAACCCATCTCATTTGCTGCTTCTTCTTCTCCAGCTCACACACAGCCTCTAGCCTTCTGTTGTTAACTTCGTATTATAAGCGACTGCTACTCAAACACTGACTCTGCTCGCTCACAGCAGACAGCTGCATGCTTTCAGCATAAATCAACTCACTCTCAATATCCAGCCTTCAGCCCACTGATGTAAAAGCAAATGTTGTATTCTGACTCACAGTTTCTCTTTTTTCACCATAGACAACTGCAGATATCATAGATTCAAATCTAAAGCCCACTGCTATCATACAGATAGACAGCACCTTCTTTCTTTCTCTCAGCTTCAGCATGGTCACTCCCACTGCCATGCCTCAGCATGAAGAAAGTAGGGTGTTACACTTGCATGCCAACAGAACATACTATCTGACTCGGCTAGCTCTTCTGCCTCACCCTACAGTGTTGGGTCTAATGCTCACTACCGTGCTTATACATAGTAGACTCTCAATCTTATTCTCAGTACCAAAACTAGCTCTGGACTGACAGGCTTGTTTTATTAGTAGTGAAATATCCACCCTGCTCTTATAAAACTGTCCACAGCTGTGTTTCATTAAAACTGACCTCCCTCAGCCGCCGTTGCATAGTAAAACAGGCTTATCTACTCGGCTTTCCCACACTTCGGACAGCATTATTCTTTCTATATAACCTGCAACTTTAACTAGTGTAATTATGCAATTATGTAATTATTCAAATCAATGATTTGCATAATATTGATTGCTTAATCAGAATGTCTGCCTCATCTCAACCTGTTAGGTGCTGTATGTGAATTAAGGATGGAGTAGATCAATTTCTGTATATGTTTAGAGCTGTGGGATGATCAAGGTTGAAAGATGGAGATATGATTAAGTAATTTTCTCTATTCACATGCAGGTTTTGACTTCACACCTCTCTTCACCTCTCCCCACTTCGTGCCACCTGAGTAGCCTCTCTTCCTCTCCCCTGCTCCCGCCTCCTCCACTCCAGCTTTTACCCTGTCTTTCTCACACCCGAAGAAGGCCCCACAGCCGAAACATTGTGTTTTTTTCTTCTCTTTTCAGCATGGAATAAGCCTATTACTTGTTCCTTTGCAGCCTACGCATGCTGACGTAGCTACCCACCTGAACTACATCATGAAGTTATGCCTAGTTACAAGAAACAATTGGGGTAAAATGGATTCAGTTCACTTTTAATGATTTTCTTTTTAATGACTTTTGAAAAAACATCTATAGATAATTTGTGAGCATTTCTACTGTAAAAAGCACTGTTTGTGAATGACAAATGTCTTATGTCTTGCTGTCAATGACAAAAAAATATCTGAAAAGTACTCCTCACCAGCTTGATGTCTTATTCATGTCTATTATTGGAAGTATTTACATTTTTACAGAAGTAGGATTGGATTATTTTTTTCAAATCTGCCATTTGGAGACTTAGGTCATTCAATTGCTCCTAGCTGTTATTACACATGCATATCTAAAACATCTCCCTTTGCTCAAACTATTCACCCCTTCTTCATTCTCTTTCACTCTCTTGCCATGATTTACTTACACTTGTAAAACCTAGGCGTGTTTGACTTAACAACAAACTCACACCTGAAGAAGGCTCCACGGCCTAAACGTTGTGTTTTCTTTCTTCTCTTTTCAGCATGGAAAAAACCTATTACTTGTTCCAATAATATACAGTAGCACGCCCACTACATGTTTCACACATACATATAATAACAAAAACAATTAATAGTTTATGTCTATGCATGAGCTATAATTTCCCATCTATTTTTAGCACTAAAATTGATTGTTTTCTGGACTCAGAGTGGGGTTTGCACTCACTTTTCAAATTCACACGGTTTTTATCTGGGCACTCCAGTTTCCTCTCGTAATCTGATGTCAAGGTGTCCAAGTTAATTGGCATGTCCAAATTATCATCTTACACCGTCATCCTGCTAAAAATAAATGAACAGATTAAAAAAATATTTACTTAGATTTTTGACATGCTTCTTTACGTCATGCTCCTGGTAATTGGCATTCTTAAATATGTACTATACATGCTGCCTGCATATAGAATAAATTATTAAAACTTATTTTCATTTCTCTTTAAGGATTAATTGTAGCAGTACAGAGTACAATTTAAAGAGTCTATGCACTGCTATTTTTCAAAGCATGTTGACAGCAGTGACCTTGAAACTGGACAGTAGCATCCACAATGTGTCTTTCCTTCTTTATCAGTGCCAATCGTCTCACTTTTAGAAAGAGAGTTTGCCATGTGACTGGAACAAAAGACGGATGACTCAGTTCTACATGGACTATAAACTAAGAGCACAAAATATATCTTATAATATTAGGATTGCCATTACGTAATTCAATAGGAGAAGCAATTTTGCAATGAATCAGTCCATATTAATAGTATATAATAATTGTACAGGTTGTATGGGGCTTATTTTTAGTTCACATTTAAGCAAAGACATGAGCATGGCCTTCAATAGTAAATTAATCTATTTAATGCAATAAAACAACAATGTAGCTTAGAATTAAAAGAACACAGTCTGGTTTTGACTTCATTTAAATTGCTACATTTAAAAAAGTTGTATTCAAAGTAGTGTAAAAGAAGAGAGAAATCCTAATATTAGGATACTTAATATATTAGGTTGTCTTTAGCCATTCCATTTGTATAAATGTAGCATTTATAATGTAAATGAAATCATGATAACTGAAACTATGTGAAGCATATCCTTTGTCTTCACATCAGTATAAGCAGCAAACCAAGAAGCAAAGAGTACTTTGTTTAAAATGACCCATAATGAGTAGAAGTTCAAGGTCAGGGTTGTGCAGCACATTCCACAAGGGCATAAATTAAATCAAGTACATTTCAAATTACCATGAAATATGGTTAGAAAATGGCTGTTATGTGAGGACAGGAGACTTGAACACATGAGCGACTTATGTACATAATCTCTAAAAGGCATACTTACTAATGCTCTCTAATAATATTGGTTCTACAGTTATTACTTGCAAAAGGACAAAGAGATTTCAAGTTAAATGTAATGTAAAAAACCTAAATTAATTATCTTCAGTTTATATAATCTCTATATACTGTACTGTACTGTATGTGTATGTGCATACATATTGAACCACTACATGTATCCTGAAGCACTGTAGAAATACAATATTTAATACCATTCCTGAATTACATAATTATTCATATTTAATATTATATTACCCTTATTTAGTACATTGTGGGAGGAGAAGTTTTGAAGTGTTAGAGGTTTTGAGTAGTTCGGTGTAACCCAATAAAAGAGAAAACAGTTAAACTTCACCTTTGTCCTGTGCCTCCTTAATAGTGCTGCAAAGAAAAGGGTTGGCATTACACTGAAGATCAGAAGTTGGATTTTGAAAGACGGGCGCCCTCCCACCAGACCAATAAATTTCGCACTGAAATTGGAATATGGCTTAAGGAGCCTGAGCATGGTGGAGACCAAAAGCAGAGCCCAGCAGAGCCCAGTGTATAATGGTGAGCAAAGGAAAAGAAGCGATGAAAAACAAACCGAGAGGACAGAGTAAACAGGACTTTGAGAAACTGACGAATTTGGTCCAGTTACATTACATACTGGAAATACAACAGTGTAACAGAGGGGGCCGCCATGGACAACAAGGTAGCCATGTGTTATGTTTTTGATGACGTGGATTGTGGCATAAAGATAAACAAAGAATGAGACTGTGTTCTAAAGTAAAGTAAATTGAAAAGTTTTTCTACTAAGCTTTAAAATTATGACATGCTTGTTGGGCCTAACTGAATGTGAAAAAGCTGTGTATTTAACTAGCTGATTAAATACTTGAAAATCTTCAGATATAACACTGTTATTAACAGAGATAAAGTGATAATTATGAATTGCTGATTAATCAGTGGGGTCCCATTGAAAAAGCAGAGCAACAGATGTCAGCACATCAGAGATTGTTGTGGCTTTCTCAAGACACTGGGCTGCAACTTCTGGGGATGAAAACTTGCTGTTGGGATCGAACAGCAGCTTGGCAAATTTCATTTGATGAAAGGCTAAGTGTTCCTGCTGTAGATGTACTGCACCTCATACAAAGGGTACCAAGACCTGTCACCTGCTGTACGCCATCACCTGGCCAAAGGTTTGATATGTATGAAACAATTTGTGAAGAAAGCAGAATAGTTAGAATATGGATTTAAGGAAATATACCATTTGAGTAAAAATGCCAAACTGTCTTAATAGCTGTAGCTAGAAATGTTGTGTGGAGATGATCCCTTAAATAGTTTCATTAATCATTACATCATTACATGTTGTATTCTGCTTTTAATTTGTTCAAGGGGACTTCCTGCTGTTAATATCAATTCTGGATTTTGATCTTGGTGGACAGATGAATTTTGACATGAATATCATGATGAATTCACATTTCAACATTCCTGTGAGCAGCACTGTAAGAATGTAATACCTCTTTTTACTGACTCATGGCATCATTGCAGTGACTTAGTATTTTTGCTCTTTAAATAGAGTTGGCAAACACAGACCTTAATTACATACAGTAGATTTGTGTTGAAACCTCAATGGATGTTTCCATAGAAAAGGTTATTACATGTAGTGTATTACGATTCCTTTAAAGAGATACTATATATTGTACAACAACCCTTTTCTTTGCAATGTTAACAAGGAGGCACAGGACAGATACAAAGTTTAACTGTTTTCTCTTGACTCACACTGAGCTTTAGCCAGCAACCCCTATTTGCTGTCAAGCTACTCTGGGCCTGGAGTTGTGTCATTGCCATCTGGAGGTTGGCCACGCATCTTTGCAGGAGCGTGAAGCATGAAGCTCTTGACTAAGCATGAGTAAGGCTGGGGTTTCACGCAGTAGACTCCTGCAGCATAAACCAGCATGGCATCAACACCAGCTAATCTTGCTGATGGGTGGAGGTAGTCAGAGTGAGCTGAACTCCCAGGGCATGATTAAAGCTCTCTGCAAGGTCATCACTCTGGGGGTGCAGTGATGTCATTTGTGTCTTCCAAATACCAAGCTGGGAAAACATCTCCATGAACACTTTTGACTCAAAGTTCCAAGCTCCATTGTGCACCAGCCTTGCAATAAGCCAGCTGTAGCATCTTTTTCACCTCTTTCTGTCTGGATCCATCCTATATTTCTTCTGGTCCCACTCAGTACAATGCTGGCATTCAACATGTTCACATGGCCTCTGGGACAAAGCATCAGCACTTAAATGCTTCCCTCCAGTATAAAGTTGGGCCTTCTAATGAAATTCCTGTATCTGTTCAATCTAGCATGCCACTTGTCTTTCTGGCTCTTTGAAGGGCATCAGCCATTGAAGTGCAGAGTAGTTTGTCCTGATTGTAAAGTGAAGGCCATAGAGGTGATGGCAAATATGGTAACAAGGTTCCATTTGTTAATTCACACGTGGAGACCTCTTGGTTGCTTACGAATTCCAGTCTTCAAGGCAAACTGAACGCAGGGACCCTGAATGGCTAGTTAAGGTTAACACTCCAGAAACAGAAACAATATGTAAATAAAAAACTAGACTGGTTAATTAAAAAATGCATTAGTTTGAAACAATTCTCATGGAATTTCCAAGTTGTTTAATTCGAAGAAGTATTGTTTATTCTAGTAGCACATTAATGTACTGAGTGATGCATTTATATGTAATTGAAATATCCATTTATTTATTTTCTTGGAGCAAAAAGCCTACAAGTCATTACATTAAACTTTTTTCCTTTCTATCACAGTATAATCTTTATAATACCCCAGGGTGCACTGTGCTAAATATGTTCTATATGATTCCCATAAACAATACCCAGACTGTCATGTTCCTCATTAGAGAAAACACAAGTAAAAATTAAACATCTATATTTATATCAAAAAGTAAACTGGGTTTGACTTAATCAAAAATTACAACATGGATGACACAAATAACACTTTAAAAGAAAGGAACTTTTATTCAACTGACAAGACCATTAAGAACCTTCACCTCCAACTCCTGGTGGTTGATTGGAGCACACAAGTCACCCCCTCCTAAGGTCCTTCCCCAGTGACCAATCAGGATGCTATTTCCAAACTTGGGTCCCTGCACACTGCACAAGACACATTTATTATCCAGCATAGACCACCTGCTGTTGTTTGGAAAATTAATACCCTTAGTAAACTTGCAATGCAAACTTGGTTTGTTGAAGACAGTCTTTTGTTTAAATAAACGTTGTGCATAAAAGCCAACAATGCAATCAAAGGAAAACAGAAATGAAAAAGGTGATCGCATTATTATTCTCAGCATCTTCATTAATAATCAAGCAGTCAAGACATTTAGCAGCCATGATTTTGCCTCAAATGGGGCTCTTCTTTGCAGTGTGTCCATGGCAGGCTCATACTTCTCTTTTATAGAGACTGCATTAAAGGCTTACTGCACCTAAAAGCAGAACACACTATTAATAGTTTATTCTATTCAGATTAATGCAGTATAGTACCATTAAAACAATCATGGAATAATGTAAAGCATAGAGTTAAACAAAGATCAATTGAAATCACAGAAATTATGACATCTTCTTCTTTGGTAAGTTCATGGATAAAAACTGAGTTGGGTCAAATAATGTCCTCTTTCTCATAATCTTCTCTCAGTTCTTAGCTAATTTTACACATTCCGTGTAAGGCAATCCTTGGCTAGCTTTGCTTCAGTACAATAAGGGGCATTATTCTTATTTTTCAACTAACAAGTTCCATATGGCTGTCACTCAAATTATCAATATCAATTTACAAAATAGAACATTCAGAACATAAAGCTACAGTATTTTATTAAGAAATAGGTTTGTGGCAGCAGAGTGATGGACAGAAATGCAATTAAATCTCCTTTTTTTGAAAGAAGTAAACTTAGAGATCAATTATATGCTATTCTAATGTAAAATTGCAAAATTTATGATTAAAGTATAAAATGCTTAATTACCTTTCTTCTTAAAACATATAACATTTTAATTTTTTATCCCCCTCCTGGGATCATGAACTTGTCGTGGTGGAGGAGCTTGAGTGGCTCAGAGTCCCCTTAGAACTATGTTGTCAGGAACTTTGCTCTCCTGTTAGGGTTACCTTTGGCATATTGGTCTACATTACTCCAGGTAAAGAGTCGAAAGTAGACTCCTATAATGGTTCCATTAAAAACTGTGAGAGGTCTTTCAAAATCAGGGACACTAGGACCCACCCCTCAAGTCATGCCTGAAGGTGGTGCTGGTTGGCGAGTGCCTGGCGGACAGGCCACCAAAGTTATGGCGTCATGGAGTTGTCATGTAGGTTCACCACCCAGAAGGTGAAAGAAGGTGCAGCAAAAATAGTAATAATAATTTCTTACACTTATATACTGTTTTTTTCTAGACACTCCACTCAAAGCTCTTTACAGGCTATGGGGGCTAACCTCCACCACTGTCCACTAATGTGCAACATTCACTTGGGTAATGCAACGGCAGCCAACGGCAGTTTGACAGTACGCTTACCACACATCAGCTAAAATGAAGTTAATTAATAGTGGGGGTTGGGTGGCCATGATTGGTAAAGGCCAGGGGGGAAATCTGGCCAGGACACCAGAGCAATGCCAGTAGGGTGATGGGTGTGAGCAGGACAGATCCGAACCTTCGCAGCAGACATGGAATGTAATTTCATTGGTGGGGAAGGAGCTGGAACCGGTAAGGGAGTTTTATCAATACTGACTAGCTATAGTTGGTCATTTGGAACCAGATGTCTCCATCAGGGGTGGTCATTCTCCTACTCTGGAGTTCCCCTGTCCAACCTTGAGGGGGTGGGGAGACTCGTGCGTTTCCGGCTAGGTGCCGTACAGTTGGAGTTTGTCCCAGTGGGTAAGAGGGTCACCTCAATGCAACTGTGAGGTATAATGAGCTAAATCCTGAGTGTTGTTTGTGTTTATGCATAATAGTTTAGTATTCAGCCTCCTTAGAGAGTGCAGAACTCAATAGGGTGCCGCCTGATGACTTTATGGTCTAGCTAGCAGATTTCAATGCTAATATGGTGAATGAAAGAGAGACCTGAGGGTAATGTGATTGAGATGAACAGCCTCCCTGATCTGAACCAGGGTGGTGAGTTATTATTGGACTTCTGTGCTTGTCATGGATTGTCTGTAACAAACACCATGTTCAAACATGAGGGAGCTCTTAAGTGTACTTGGTACCAGAGCCCTCTTGGCCAAAGGTCGATGATCGATGATATCAGGCCTAAGGCTATATATATGTTCCGGACACTCAGATAAAGAGAGGGGCAGAGCTAATTTCAACTTGGTGGTAAATTGGTTCAGATGAACAGGGTGTCAACTGGACAGACCTGGGAGGTCAAAACATGTAGTGAGTGTGTTCTGGGAATGCCTGGGAGATGCCTCCAGGTAGTTCAACTCCCACCCCCTCTATCTGGGGGGGGTCAGGAAACATTGAGTCTTATTGGACCATTTTCCAGGCCACAGTCATTGAGGTGATTGCAAAGGAGATATGGTCAGAAGGTACTCTCCAGCAGTGAGGGAACCCAGCAAGTTGAAGAAGGAGGCCTTCTGTGCATTGCTGGCAAGGAGTCTCTGGATTTGACTGAAAAGTACTAAAAGGCCAAGAGGGAGTGCAACTGAAGTGAAAGCCTAAATAGGGGAAGAGTTAAGAGGGGCCACTGAGAATGACTGTAGGATGACTTGAAAATGTATGGAATAGATTGTTTGTATCAATGGAACATAGAGATATTGTTGTAAAATTATAGCTATATGCTACACACTTAAACCTTTTTTTCTGTTGACCTTTCTGTTGATTTTAGGGTAGCAGGAAAATAATACATGTGGTGCATGTGCTTTATAGAAATATCACATTTTGTTTAAGTGTTTAATTTGATGCAAGGCACACAACAAACAGCAAAGAAAAAATCTATTATAGACATACAAGAAAGCAAAAGAAGTTTTCCAAGACTGATACACATCTTTAAACTTTACAATGATTTTATGAATATATTTATGTGTGGCATTTTATTTGTGATTACTGGTATTGTATCCCAGTTCTTCTAATTCAAAAGCTTTGTGACCTCTGAATACAAAGTAAAAAACAAATACTTTATTCTTTTTGGTATTGGTAAGCTGTTTTCTACTAGAGGTACATTCCCTAGAGCTGCAGAGTGCTGCCTATCCCTGAACTGACATTGAATCTCTTTGCATTAACAATGGCAGCATGCCCTGGGAATAATTCCCCTGCGAGCAACAACTTTTTTTTGACAGGCTATGTTTTAATTCAGTCCTCTGCCTGCAAACAGTAGCTTCTGTCTCAAAAACATTACCTAACGTGGTTTTGCCAATCGTTTCCAGTTTTACAATATTTTAGCTGTTATTTCACACGCATTATTTCAGCATGTGTCACAAATGGAAATCAGGCTTTACTGTGGGTTTACTCACTTTCATCATGTCTTATTGAGCTCTGCACTGCTGAGTCACTTTGATGAAGCTTTTCTGAAGGCAGGGATTTTTGATTTTATCTAAAACAGGACATTAAAAAGTAGGTCAGCATCATAGCCTCCATGATTTACCTTGCAAAATGTAGCATCACAGCTCAATAGAATAGAATATTTATCTCACAATTGTGTCATAAAAGCAGAATATCATGTCAACACTGTCAAAGCAATCTCAAATTGCATAGAACTGTAATAGCAGAAACAGTAAACAACATGAGAATTGCCATAATAGATTCATTCTCAAAAGAGAGACATTTGTCTTACTCGTTGAAAATTATAGTAGGAATTTCATCACTTTCCCCCATCTGTTTGATGGAGTACTTCATCTGTACAAAATTATCTAGTCAATCATAACTGTTAAACATTTGTACATTTGTACAGTTTGGTGAACAGCTACTGTTTCACAGTGTTTTGTAGCCCTTGAATTCATTTTGTTTGTAGCAAATTGAGACAGTTGAAAAAAAAATGCAGCAACTGTTCTAACCTAACAAAACATACTATATGAATTCATACAGGACAAATATTAACAACAATAAAGTTTTTTTTCCAAAGTAGAAAAAACATTTTATAGCAATTTCCCGATTAACTTATTTCTCTGAAAGTATAACTATTGTTTGTTTTGTGTTTTTATTTTCCAAATTTCAACACAGACATGAACACATATAAAGAGTAGCACCTCATAAAAAAATGAGGAGAAAATACAGAAACCCTTCCCTTTTGTGTGATGTGCTACTCTATACAGTGTTTTTTTGAAAACACGTGGTATCATCAAGTTGAAGTGAGAACTCAGAACCAAAATTTTAAAATAGAGTATAACAGTCAGAATTCTTCTTTAATTCTTATATAGAACCTTACTCCGAGATAGAAAGGCAGATAGTCTTTGAGGAAAGAATTTACAGGGGAAAGTACTCAATATTAATTGTATTAATTTACAGTCTGACTAATAGACTGAAGTTTCATATTTGTTTAGTGTGTTTGTTACCCATTATGTGGTTTTTAAATTAAAACTCTAATTCATACATTTGAATGATTTTTAACACCTTAAACAATGTCTGACAAAACCATGTGCTGTTTCTTTAGAAACGGCTAGTTCAAGTTTCTACAGAGTGAGGTTGGATCAGACAGCTCTTTCACAATTGTACAAAAAATGTTGGTTCTGAAGGGTGTTCCTGACACTTTTGTAGTGGGTTTTAGATGACTAATGGGACAGCTGTTCTGACATATGGTAGTCACTGCCACAAGGAACATTAATGAAAGCTGACACTAAAATGGAGACCCACACACAATATGATCCCATTTGAGAGAATATAAAATAAAACTGATTCAAAATCATACTAAGTATTAATTATGTTCCATTACTTGAAATTAATTTTTAATTTATAGATGGCTTGTCAAATAAGACTAAATTAAGAGTAGAAAGTGGATTGGCTGTAGACTTGTAGGATATCTAACACACATCTGAAGAGTAATGCTTGCTTACTGTATTATTGAAATACACAGTTTTCTTACACTTGGGATCTTTAGTCAAAAAGTCATAAACTTTAAGTTTTAATTACATTTTAAATACATCTTCCCTCATATCTAAAGAAGGCTAAACAACATTTTGTTTTCTTCTTTTCTATGTTTTGATGTGGAATTCATCTCTGTTTCTTTGTAATATGATGATGCAGCTCCACTTGTGGCCCTCTTTCATCTTAAAGGTGTTACAGTCAGTATATATTATGCATGTGAGTATCTTGTGAGTGAACTGTTCCTCAGACTGAGATTGATAACTATCTGTTTTTGCAGACATTAACATATTTTGTGAAACCACAGGGTGTGTGCAATTCTAATATGAAATTTCCTAGCTTTTAAACTAAATGTACCCTTTCAATCGTATCTACATACAGACTTTAACTTTCACATATTAAATAGTCTAGGTTTTGTGAGATATATAGTATACAGTATGTATTTATTTAAGTTTCATGTAATTTGCAGCGCTGTGATAACCTGATGCATTCATAGTGGTATACAGTATATGGCAGATTTATTTTCATTGAATAGTGGTCATAATTCAGATTGCAAAAACTGTATACAAAGAGGTTTCTGATGAATTAGTGTAATGGAAGTGAATTAGCTGAACTTAATAGACTCATTAGAAATGTATTAAAATAGTTATATATTTATTGTAGCAGTGTGTCAAATGGTTATTCTCAATGACATTAATGGGTTAAAAATATGCTATATTTCTATATGAATTTACATTTGTTTAGCTGAATCATGATTTGTAGAGTGGTCTGAGGATGTGTGTTGGAGATGTTAATCAGATAGGTCTTATATAATATAATATCTATTTGTTTTTGGATTCATAAATACGGTATATTTACAACACTGTAATCCAGACTTCACAAAATGATGGGCCAGTGCTGAGTAGTGTTAAATAAACTCTAGTGTCAGCATCACCAGCTGAACATCTTCCTCTGTCTTTCACCACACCAGAAATAAAACAATTCTGTTGCATATGTGAGGATCACAAGGGCATTTTGCTTTGTGAGACAGAGGTATGAGGAATGAACAAAACCATACATTGCAAGAAACACTATTACCCTAGGGTTCCACTTAAAGCACCTCTGGTGTTTTTGCAAGCTAATTATGAGTAAAGTACCTTAACTATCAAATCATCATTCCCTGAAAATTATTAATTATTTTTATGCTTTTGCTAAGCATTGCCATTAATCTTCATTCTATTTGATCCACAAGTTGCACTTTAATAATAAAATAAAAATAATTCTTAAATAAAAGCTTTGGCTGTCATTTTGTGCCAAATTATTTTCCTTTTTTAACTGAAAGTGATGTAAAGTGCAAGATGATATCTAAGCAGAAGGTTAAAGTCATTTCTTGTAACCTGAGGACAACAGCAGACACAGAGCCCTTTATTTTCCTCATTAGCCCATCTGTTAAACAGAAAAAGGAAAGAAAGGCAGTCAGGCAAGTCAATGCTTGACCTGTTATTGAGATTTTATTATATTGTTGACTTTGTATTGCCTATCCTTTGGGAGAGCCATGTTAAATCAATCCCTCTTATGGAAGCATAACTAAAATGGTGCTGTACAAGTTTGCATTGATCAGACTCATAAAGCACATTGTGAATAAAAAAACTTTATAATACCAATGTGCACATATTACCAAGATACACAATATACAGTATAATCAAATAAAAAGCTCTCATAGATGTAAAAGAGGAAAAATACTTTGCATCATTAGCCATCTTTAAACAGTTTTCAATTGCTTGCAGTGACAGAAAGTGGCAATATACAGTACTATAATTGTTCTATATTCCACTTTCTAGTTGAAAAGTATACATTATGGCATTATCCAAATCCATTTTTCTGTTTTCTTTTTTATATCTAAACATAATTAAGACAATTGTCCTGTCATGTATGTACCGGCTTTTGTAGCGTTCCCCCTGTGTTAAAATGAGATCGGGACACACCTTCTTTTCTAAAAAAAAATAGAATTACCAGTTATTTTTTGTTATGTATCTGCTCAATTTGGAATTGTCATTATTTGTCTTTTTAATGTCTCAATTCATAACTACAAACACATGGGGGTTTAATGCCAGCTGGAGGAGAGGTGTATCCCTCACCAACAGCACTGCAATTCTACAATTATACAGGAAACCACAGTGGTTGTTGTGTTGCTGGGAGCTGAGAAAATCCTGGTCAAGTAATTTCAAGTAGGGAATGGCGTTGACTGGATGAGACAGTGTAATGAGTTTGTACCAGATATATTGCTTTTCATTTAGAGCAACCGGTTTTGCCAAATGTTTGTATTTTCAAATACTTTATTGCTAACTACATGCAGGATTTGGGTTTGCCACTCTGCTTTACAAGCCTTCTTTGTGGAGAGCATATGATACTGCTGATTCATGAAGATTTTCCCCTATTTTCTCAGCCATTGAATTCTACAGTTCCCAATCCCTAACCCGTTTTGTGCTTACTCAGCTGCTCAGTTTGAAGCAATGGTCTGATCTTAGCAATGTCTGAGTGGTATGATGCAACTTTAATTTATTGACGACTGAGTAGACTGTGCTCACAGCAGCATTCATAAACTATGATATTTGTATACCTTTCTTCTGATCTGTGCTTTTCAATGACTTTATCACTGACTTGCTTCGAAAGCTCCTTATTCTTTATTGTTTAGTCTTGAAATTCACTGCTTGAGCAAGGAACCTCACAGAGACCGATAATTTTATTCTAGAATAAATAGAACCACTATTATTGCACACAGACAGAAGCTTCTCAACCAGTTTTGTGGCTCATTAAGGTAATTTTGTGTACCTAAACTAATTTACATTTGCCACAGCAAAAGGTTTGAATACTTATATAATCATGACTTTTCAGTTTACTTTTATATGAATTATTAACTCTCTCTTTTTGTTTTTATATTGGAAGTATAGACTAGCTTACAGTATGTACAGTACAGTATATACAGTAACAAATATTACCTCTTCAAAGTAGCAATTATTATTAATGCCATGACTACAAGCTGTTAAACAAAATGTGAAAAATGTGTGCCTGAATATATTTGCAAGGTACTCTATTCTGTTGAGATTCAGAGAATGTCTTGCATGTCTGATCATTGTTATCAAGATTTGTGGTAGGCCTGACACCATTTTAAAAAGGTGGAGGAGTTGCTGTCATCATCATCTGGGATAGTATAGTAGAAGTGTGGACCATTTGGAACATTACTCACAGAGAGACTTTCCATCAGTGAAAAATGGCAATATCAGACAAAAATATTTCAAATATATAAAATTATCCAAATTACTAATCATTAAATGTATTATCATGTAGTTTCTGCTTGTGTCTTCTGGTATGTTTTTCACTATTGAATCTGAAGACGTCCACTGAGTTGACTAGAATCATTAGGGTTATAACATTTAAATAGCATCTTTTGATTTAAATTCAGTTTTTTTAATTATTCTATGATTAGCCTCTGCTTTCTGTCCATTAACCATTAACCATGTACATTGATTACCTTGAATGCCCATAGCCTGCAATCCGATAAATTAGATTTTATGAAGACAAAGTGTTCTGAAAATAAAAATATAATGATATACATATATTAGACACATAATGTAATACTGTATATTGATTTACATCTATTACACTCGTCACCTCAAAGACAGACTGACCTGCCACATTACCAAATTAAATGCTCTAATTTTGTCCATTATTATAGTTAATATAGATCTTTGGCCTTCAGCAGACTATTATTTATTTCTTCCTTGGTAGATTTCTAAATCAAGTTTTAACAAATAGTGATATTTATTTTAATTAACATAAAAATACATGTTAATTTACATTTTATAAAGGCATTTTTAAATAAAGAACTGATTGACATAATCTTTGGATCAGTAGTTTATATAAGTTTTGCAATTCTCCATAATTAATATTCTAAAATGTAAATTAGGTTCAGCTTTTTGAGATATGCTGTTTAAGCTGTTTTACCTAGAACATTATTAGTTTTAATTCATGAAGAATTGCATAACTGCAAAAGCACTGAGAACCATCCTGTCAGGTGTTACTATAAATATAACTATGATACTCCCTGCTAGGAACTGAAAATTACATAACAAATGTTGTTCGAACATTATATAACGCATTTTTACCACTTTGAAAGAAAAACTCTCTCAAGTTCAATAAGAATTTGAATATATCTTAATTTGATGCAGGTAGTGTTTGCCTAAATAAATGTCAGTGTTTAATGTTTGTCTTGTTGTGTACTGTAGGTTATGGTTTTAAGTGAATGTGTTTTATCTTTATCTTTCTTTGTTTAGTCAGCAGTAAACATGACATTGTGCCTGAGCAGAGTTTTCTATCACTCATGTATTTTAATTTTATTTTTTCATTAATATAAAACAAAAATAGATTCAATATTCCTGAAGAACAGGCTTCAATGACATCTTGATATAGTGCAGCTTTTGTTACACAACTATTTTGTGTGTAACAATTCCACACTGATTCACATCCATTATAATGTCCAGACCCTGCAAACAATAATTAATGAAAAGGCATCACGTTGTTATGTAATACAATTTGTCATTAATACATTGTTTTTGTTTTTGTTTTTTAAGAGCATGACTTAAAACAACTTTAATCTGATGTCTTTTTTAAAATAAATACTGTGTATGTTCTCCATTTTTAATAAAAGCATAAATAAAAGAGCTTTGACTGGTTGAAAATATGATAAAATATATAACTTTGATGCATGATCCCTTAAATACTGTAGGTTGTATTTTGAATTCTAAGGTCAATTTACTTTCCTGTATACAGTATATAAACCCTTTGACACTCTTTGCTGTAAGAGGCTGAAGTCCTTTAATATCAAAGTCTATAGATAAAATCATTTCATAATTTCCCAGGTTTATATGTACAAATACAAAAACATTTGTCCCATGGGATGACTGAGATTCTATTGTTTGTAATGACTGGAAGCAAAAGACCTGAGACACTTCACCTCACCATGAGGCAACCTGACAAACTGCCAGCTTAGTCACTAATAATGAGACTGGCATCAGGAAGAAGCTCTAATGAGTTCCTGCTTTAACCTCCCATGGATATTACAACAGCTGTTAAGCACCCTGTACTAAGGACATGCTAGGAAGAGGTGTGTCTTAAAGCCACAGCCTTCGTGTTTTCTGAAGGGTAATTAAAGGTTTGTGTAGTCTGAAGTGCACATGTATAATCTTTCTTCTTTTCTTGATTCAGCTAGCCTCAGAACTGAAATCCTGCCTTAGCACTGAGAAGGACTTGCACAGCTGTGGGCATTTCTGAAAGCTCTTGCCTCCCATCCTTGCCCTTTCCTCCAGTGGGGAACTAGCTATATTAATTATATGTTGTGAGTTGCTTTTACACAGTTTGGGGCTTTCTGGCAGGCATTCTTTGGTATAATAAAAACTGATAACCTATGGTTTTACAGCCAAGATTTAAAAAAAAGTAATGGTAAATCATAGATCCAATATTAAAGTCAAAACCATAAAAGAACCAGTAACTTCTGTCTTACAAAAACACTGAGTGTTATTAAGCTTATGATTCTCCTACAAATCATGGTTTTACAAGTGGTTTGCTGTAAACAATTTTATGGAATGATTGGACAGTCAGCTGTTGTATACGGTACAAATGACATGTATCATTTAATAAAAAGGCCAGTGGCATATGCTTTCTGGCTACACCATCACATTATGGATTCTGTAATTTGTGTGCAGATATACAGAAATTGGTTTCAGATTAAACTGTAAGTATATAATTGTGTAATTTGAAACCTGTTTGAGAAATAACAATGATAATATGCAGTGAAGTTATATATTAAAATTTTAAATTAAAAATAACCATAAGTATATTTGATAAATATTGTACTTTCAATTTAATTGATTTATTGGATTTTTCCGAACATTTTCTTTGGGATATAGCAATGCTCTTAGTATTTAATTAACTGTGGTGAAATTAATATTTTAAACTTTAGCTACTGTGTTAATTTCTATAGAGTTATAGAAATACCAAAGATTATGTCATGCTGTATTTTGTACCAGGAATGAGTGGATAATGGATATGTCAAAATTATGTAGGTTGCAATTGTAACCTAAAAAGCAGTCCAAATGACTTATAATGTGATTGGGATAATACACCAGAATCATTAATTAGCTTTCCTGTGGTTGAGCAAGATTGTCTTTCCCCAACCTGAAGGTGACTGATCAGACCAGTCTGGGATGTGCACGCACTCTGGCAGGTAGAGCAGATGTTGTCTTGGGAGATATCAGGTTGTGTACTACACAATCTGGTCATGGTAAGTTCTCTTTAATGCTCTCACTTTACTTCCTTATTCTGGTACCTTTGAGTCTTAATGTGCTGGGCTCCCTCCCAAATATTTCTCCTCCATCTGGTTCGGTCAAGGGCCAGAATCTCCTAGGAACTGATCTTGATGCTGCATTTCTTCATGTTTGCTTTTGCCATATATTTGAAATGTTACTTCTGTCCTCTTCTGATACTGTTGGTACTGTAAGATGAAAAAAGATAAGATTTGAAGGTGGTTGGAATCAGACATTAACATTAGAACTTACTGTATGGTGGAAGGTCATAGATTTAATGTCTCTGGTGCCTACTTGGGAGAGAACATGGATGTTTGTGCATCTGACATCCCACTTGATATATAAATTCTTCAGAAGCAACACAACTCCAGCCCTTTTTACTACATATTGTGAATGTTTCAGCCCCATACGGTGAAGTAGGAATGATGTTAAACCATCAGTATTGTTTCAGTTTTGATTGCATGATCTTCAGAAAACCATTACTTCCAGCAACCAGATAAATAATGATAACCATAGAAGATAGATAATACCCAGGGTCATCAAACTGTATTACATTCATCATATACTCATTTTGAATTTTAAATCAAGCTTGCTCAGGCATGAACATTTAGAGATTTCTAGTGGAAAACTTTGGTCTTCTGATTTTATATTGTAAGTCCCATTTTCTCATATGCCTCAGTAAATATCTTAACAATTGACTGGAAGTCCTTTTCTGCCAATGAACATACAGCAGCATTATCATCATACTGGAGTTTAATAAAGTTTATTAAAACAAACACTTTAAAAAATAATATTGACAACATAATTTTGTCAGTAAACCAAGATTTTGATTGCAAAAATAACTAAAAAGAATGCACCAATAGTCAGCTATTTAAAATATAGTTGAGGTGGGTAGCTGCGTCAGCATGCGTAGGCTGCAAAGAAACAAGTAATAAGTTTATTCCATGCTGAAAAAAAGGCTGAAGAAGGCTCCACGGCCGAAACGTTGTGTTCTCTTTCTTCTTTTTTTCAGCATGGAATAAACCTATTACTTATTTAAAATATAGGAGATTAAAAGGCTAGGCTACGCTAATGTACATACAGTTATCTTTATCTAACTGATAATATGCAGGAGAGGCACTGACCAAATGGATTTAGCCTTTTTTTACGCTGTGGAGGATGATCATCAGATATGAATTACCCTGAAGTAAACAGTAAAGAAGTAAATAGCATATCAATGAGGACAAGGCTGTTACAGACCAGAATCCTCTAATGGTCATGGTTGATTTATAACCATTTTCTACTTTAATGGTCATCTGTGTTTTCAGGAAATATAATGGGCTATTATTGTTTTAATGTCAAGCAGGTTAGGGACATATGTAGGATATTGATGTTAAAAATCCTAAACTTACTGACATCATGGCATATGTTTATCTCTATATTTCTAGGGAAATAATGAGCAGATGGGCAAATGGCATTTTTTTTCATTGCTAATGAACTTCCCTACTGAGGAGTTCAAGGAACACTTATCTTTTACCTTAGAATGTCAATAGCAGTATTAATGTACTACCGGAAAATGACAGTCATTTTCCATCTAAGCAGTGACTCTGCTGATAGCTATATTGAGAAATATATAACTATGAACTTCCTTTAATCCTGTAAACAATGGAATTTAGTCATAAGATATCAGTATTCTACATCATGTCCATACAGTAACAAATACAACAGAATCACCAAAGCATCTCCTGATTCTTTCAGTACAGGTTGACATTTTAAACATAAACAGAATATCACATCTTCATTATTTTTTACTAAATTATATCCTACATGTGTGGTGGCTTTATTTGTACTGTAGGTTATATATTTCTTATCCAAATCTGTCTGTTGGTAATAATTGTTTTCTTGATATAGTAAAATTATTTTGCAGAAATTAGTGATGTCCTCTTTCTTAAAACCATTATTTTGATTAAAAGCTCTCATTTAAATACTGTCAAAATGTTTCAGTTTAATTATTTTAGTGTTTCCTATAAAATGTAGATTTTATAAAAAATGTAAAAAATCTTTCAGATGTTTAGTCTTTTAATGTCATAAATTCTGTAAGATTGTTTTGCTTTCTTGGTAATTGAGATTTTGCTTTCTTTAATCAAGTTAAAAACAATTTATTTTTCACCCTGGAAAAAGCTTAATCAGGACACAGTGCTTTGTAAATGTACTAGGTCTGGTCTGAACCAAGATAATATACATGAAAAAGCTGCAGAATGTCTTATGAACACTTCTTATAATGATCATTTTAGTATTGTATGATTTTATCGAAGGCTGTTTGTTTGGGAAACTTTCATTGCAACTGAACACTGATTTAATATAATTTTATTTTAACAATTTTCTTTACCTCGCTATGTCTGTAAATCCCATACAGTATGTGGCTCTAAGGACTGCTTAGTGCTATGAAGTACAGAAAGGCGGAATTGACAAAAGAAACTACCAACAGTACTGTAGCTTGTTGGCAATATTTAGACAGCTGTAAATTGTCATAAATGTCTTAAGACAATTTATCAAGAATTAGAGATAGCAAACCTAAATAATAGGCTACATGTTTCTATTAGATATTGTAATTTTAATAAAGAGGGAGGTTGCTTTCTAGTTATAGTGCCACATGGTTATTGCTTCTGAACAAGATACTGTTTTCTGATGCATAAGAAAAGGCACAGACAAACGTTTATCCACTTGCTAAACTGATTTTCTTCTGTGGGTCCAGTTCTCTCAGTGATCTTAGTGTCAGGAACAGTTCTTTCCGGGCCCGATGCGGACGACACGATCCGGAATGTGAGGATACAATTGGGAAAATAGTCATGCAGGAGACAGGAGACAGGTGTCCGAGGAGTGCAGGTGTCCGGGGGGAGTGAATCCAGGGCGAACAATCCAAGGGTAAATCCAGAGGGGGAATCCAAGACGGGAGGTTTAGTCCAAGACCAGGGTATCCATCCGAAGTTAAAACCAGAACCGGGTCGGGACCGGCGGGGCAGGGAATCAGGAACAGGAAACTAAAACCATAACGGAGCCAGACGCGGCAGGACCCCGGGCTCTCACGATGCGGAAATCAATGAGAAGCCTCGGGCAAACGCCTGCGTCTGGCTTTAAAGGTGGAACTAAAGAGGGGCTGGAATAAGGAACAGGTGTGGGGAATGGGACAGAACGAGGAAGGGCTGGAGCGCCCTTAAGAGGAGGAGTAACGATCGTGACACTTAGACTCAAATCCAAATAGTTGAGTTAGCCCAATTATTTCCATAATGCTGTTGGTTTTTAGTATGTCTTAAGTTCTCAGAGCTGGCATGATTTGTAGCATTTCTACATTGAGTGGGAGTCAGTGCATAAGTCAGTCTTGCACTAGATTGCATTGTGAGTTCATTGTGTCTTTTCCTGAACATCTCTTTCTCCCATGGCATAAGCCTGGTTTCTGTAATTGCCTTTCTACAGCTGAAACCCATTTAAGGAGACAGATCCAAATGATTTTTGATAAGAGTGGTAGTGCACAGATCAAAACTCTTCCACTGAGATTTTAGGAAATCCATCAATACTGTATATTGATTTTTATCATTTTAGTATGTACTGTATTTTCACCTTTGAATGCCTTGACCGAGTTCTATTGTTTTACAGTATTTGAAAATACTCCAGATAAATCAATTAACCTGGTTCTGCATAATGTTGTTTAAGGAATATGGTGACTCAGCCTTCTAATAGCTACAGTGCCTTGCGAAAGTATTCGGCCCCCTTGAACTTTTCAACCTTTTGCCACATTTCAGGCTTCAAACATAAAGATATAAATTTTTTATTTTATGTGAAGAATCACCAACAAGTGGGACACAATTGTGAAGTGGAACGAAATCTATTGGATTTTTGAAACTTTTTTAACTAATAAAAAAATGAAAAGTGGGGCGTGCAAAATTATTCGGCCCCCTTGCGTTAATACTTTGTAGAGCCACCTTTTGCTGCGATTACAGCTGCAAGTCGCTTGGGGTATGTCTCTATCAGTTTTGCACATCGAGAGACTGAAATTCTTGCCCATTCTTCCTTGCAAAACAGCTCGAGCTCAGTGAGGTTGGATGGAGAGCGTTTGTGAACAGCAGTTTTCAGCTCTTTCCACAGATTCTCGATTGGATTCAGGTCTGGACTTTGACTTGGCCATTCAAACACCTGGATACGTTTATTTGTGAACCATTCCTTTGTAGATTTTGCTGTATGTTTGGGATCATTGTCTTGTTGGAAGATAAATCTCCGTCCCAGTTTCAGGTCTTTTGCAGACTCCAACAGGTTTTCATCCAGAATGGTCCTGTATTTGGCTGCATCCATCTTCCCCTCAATTTTAACCATCTTCCCTGTCCCTGCTGAAGAAAAGCAGGCCCAAACCATGATGCTGCCACCACCATGTTTGACAGTGGGGATGGTGTGTTGAGGGTGATGAGCTGTGTTGCTTTTACGCCAAACATATCGTTTTGCATTGTGGCCAAAAAGTTCGATTTTGGTTTCATCTGACCAGAGCACCTTCTTCCACATGTTTGGGGTGTCTCCCAGGTGGCTTGTGGCAAACTTTAGACGAGACTTTTTATGGATATCTTTGAGAAATGGCTTTCTTCTTGCCACTCTTTCATAAAGGCCAGATTTGTGCAGTGTAAGACTGATTGTTGTCCTATGGACAGACTCTCCCACCTCAGCTGTAGTTCTCTGCAGTTCATCCAGAGTGATCATGGGCCTCTTGGCTGCATCTCTGATCAGTCTTCTCCTTGTCTGAGCTGAAAGTTTAGAGGGACGGCCAGGTCTTGGTAGATTTGCAGTGGTCTGATACTCCTTCCATTTCAAGATGATCGCTTGCACAGTGCTCCTTGGGATGTTTGAAGCTTGGGAAATCTTTTTGTATCCAAATCCGGCTTTAAACTTCTCCACAACAGTATTACGGACCTGCCTGGTGTGTTCCTTGGTCTTCATGATGCTCTCTGCGCTTTCAACAGAACCTTGAGACTATCACAGAGCAGGTGCATTTATACAGAGACTTGATTACACACAGGTGGATTCTATTTATCACCATCAGTCATTTAGGACAACATTGGATCATTCAGAGATCCTCGCTGAACTTCTGGAGTGAGTTTGCTGCACTGAAAGTAAAGGGGCCGAATAATTTTGCACGCCCCACTTTTCATTTTTTTATTAGTTAAAAAAGTTTCAAAAATCCAATAGATTTCATTCCACTTCACAATTGTGTCCCACTTGTTGGTGATTCTTCACATAAAATAAAAAATGTATATCTTTATGTTTGAAGCCTGAAATGTGGCAAAAGGTTGAAAAGTTCAAGGGGGCCGAATACTTTCGCAAGGCACTGTATAGCTATATAGCTACAGTATATAGCTTTCTGGTGAACTGGAGCAGTTTCACTTTCTTCCATGGGTTCGGTATCCTGTTTAGAACAGGTTGAATGTGTTGAACACAAGCATTCCTTGTCTTCACCTAATAATTCTACCTGTGGAACTGATAATTGTCAGCTTTATATGGGAATAAACTATATACTGTACTTCCCTTACTATCATTTATATCATATAATATGCTTACACCAAATACAATCATTTTTGTCCCTAAATAGACCAGATAACAAATGACAATAGCATATCCGTCTTGCAGAATTAGAAGGAAAATTAAATACTTCCAGCTCCTTTAGGAACTGGAGCTGTAGGAACAATACAGCTTCTCTTTCTGAATTGAATTAGTCCTTCAGGGAATAATACCTGATAGGCTTCTGTTCTTCAATGATTGAACAGAATCTGAGTCAAATACCTGATAATCTTCTGTTCATCAATGATTCCTTTTTCAGGGGTCAGCAACCTATGGCACACGTGTCAATGTTGGCACCCATAAGGGATCTTTAACAGTTCGTACAATGAAAGAGGCATGCACAATAAAAGTCTACTAAACCACGAAGAAAATAAGTTTTAAAAATATAAAAACTATGCTTGGCTGTTCTGTTCTGTAATTCTCTACAACATGCTAACCAATGAATGTTTTTTGGTTTAGAAAAAAGCACTTCACTTGGTTTTTAACAGTTATGTACTGTTTTCGCAGGAAAGCTCACATTCTGTGCTGCTTTTAACATTTTTGTCAGGTCAAACATTTTAGACAAAATGGCAGTTGCTACGAAAGCAAAAGGCTGAGTCTATCAGACAAGCCATACAGAGGAAATGCAAGCATACCAATGTCTTTACTAATTTCTGTGTAAGTAAAAGTCAAGCCACAGAAGCAAAATCGCACAATGTTTTACAAAACATGGAAAGACATTTACACATAGGGAATATATAAAAAAGAGGCTTTTCTTAGTTGCTTGAATGTTGCATTAAATGGTTTACCCAAAAAAGACACAAGCACATCTAGAACTCAGGACTTACTGTACCTGTATCTGCTAAATCGATGGAGTACCACATAATAAAATAGATGAAAATGTTAACAATCAACAGGTATGGGTATTAAAATATGTAAAAGTATGTAGTGTTGTGCTTGAGGAGTGGTGGATATAAACAACCTAATGCAAGTAGCTATTCTTGTGAGATACTGTGATTCAGATGGAATTTGTAAAAGAACCGTTCTGCCTAAAACCATGCATGGTAAACAACAAGAGAAGATATAGCTGGTATGTTTATTAATGTATTGCACAACTACAGGGGAAGATATAGCTATGATGTTTATTAATCATTTTGACAAAAGAGGAATTGACATAAAAAAATGCTTTCTCTGATGACTGATGGTGCCACTGCTATGGTTGGAAAACAGAAGGAATTTGTAAAGACCATTGCAGATCACATTGGCTCCCCCATTGTAAATTTCCCTTGTATTATTGATCAGGGAAATATTGATGGAAACCTGAGGTGGAAACACCTGGGTGCTTATAAGTCACTCAACCTGGCTCCCTTACCAGAAATGAGTAGCCGGATGAGCTAAATTTAAGGTTACAAGATTGTAAACAATAGGAGGCCATTCAGCTCATCTAGTTCATTTGGTAGTTCATAGTTAATTTTTAAAAGGTTTCTTGAAGGAAGTCAGTGTCTTGACTTCAACAACATGGCTGATAACTTGTTCCGTACTCCCATCAGGTAAAGAAGTGCCTCCTATTCTTGAGTGCCAATGACATTTAAGAGATAGTGGAGCATGGACACCAGCAATGCAGTATTCACATGGGGCTGTGGATTCTCTCCCACCATGGCGGATTAGGCAATGTCAAAGGCCTTTTGCATGGCTTAACTGTCAGACTATGACTGAAACCTGGCTGGCTCTTCAAGCCCCTGGGGATGGTCATGCTACCAATTAATGAGGAATACTAGGAAAGTCTACAGCTCACGATAGAATTCTGGTCAAGTGACTTTAAATTCTTATATTTTGGGAAACATTGGAAAATTGTTGGACCATCCTCTCTCTCTTCTGTTAGTGTTAATTCACAGTAATATTCATTCACATTCTCTTATCAACACCTTTCTGGAAAAGTAATCAGCTGCACTTGTTTCTTGATGAAGTCTAGTAAAAAGATCTTTGCTTTCAATTCTACGTTGGCTAAATGTTGGCTATTTAAGACAATGCCATTTTTGCCAATTTTCTGAAAGTCTGTCTCTCACAATGATTTACATAAACTTACCAGTGACACATTCAAGACTGAATGGTCTATAGTTTTCTAGTCTCCAATTTTATAAACCTTATATAACATTTTTCAGTTCTCAGTCAGTGTGTACAGCTCTCATCCTTATTGAGAATTGAAATATTCTAGCTAAAGTTTTATGAATAATATACCTGATTTCCTTAAGTACAATGAGGAAAATACTATCAGGCTCCGAAAATATATAAGTTTCAAGCAGTACTAGCCCCTGTAGAACCTTAGTGTCAATTACTTTATATTAGAATTACTACTGACAGAGTTATATGTATGACATAGTAAACATTAATGACATATTTTATAAAAACCAAGTGAAAATGTATTTAACATATTTGTTTTTCCTTTCTTCTGGTTTTATAGTGATTTTACTGGGATTGTACTGAAAAAGTGGTTTTCGTGATATCTTGCCTCTACTGCAGTTTTTCATCAGTCTCTCTTGGCTATTTTAATGTTTTATTAGTTGTGTGACTTGTTATATTTTTTCTGTGTGTCTGTTTTTTTTGGTAAATTTCTCTTATTTATCTGCATTAAACCATTTAACCTATGTTTTCCTATACCCGGGCCTTACTTTTAGGGATCAATTTATTTTTAAACATTTAAAGTTACAATGTCATTAAAACTTAGCTATCCTTCTATTATTGACTATCTGTTCCCAGTTCACTACTTGTAAACTCTACCCAATTCTTTCCTGGTCTGTTTTTCTGTAATTATAAACCATAATTTTAGACTGAAACTTTAGAACTTTAAAGATCACATCAAAATTTACCATATTATGGTCACCATTTCCTAATGATTCTATCACATCTGTTCCCTTGATATATCCTGGAGGTTTGAAAAGACTTAATTCAATAAGATCATTTACTGTAGTAGATGCCTTACAAAGAAATCACTAACCATTTCTTGTTCCATATCCCCCATCACAGTGACCCAGTTTGTGTTTGAAACATTTAGGTATCTCGGTATTACAACATCCTCTTTACTACATACCTGGCTGATATTCTAAAATAAGCCACCTAAACTCATGTCTGCATTTAGATAGTCTGTATCTTTAAGTTGTTATTATTAAGCCTTAGAATTTCTGTTTTCCAGTTTAATCCATATAGATTCTTAGCAGCCTCTACTGTCTTGCTTCAGTTCTAGCTTTCAAGTTATTTTTGATGCATTCTTGCTCTACTACCCCTTATGTTCCGACTTTTTAAAAATTATGTACAGTAACTATGGATATAATATTCATCTCTCTTATCTCCACCTATTCCTGTTTCAATTATTCTTATTACGTCATACTTATCGTTTAAGGCAGTAGCCTCAGGGTTTTTTTTTTTTTTATTGCTTCTAGGTTGCATGAGTGTAAAAGAATCAAGCTAACTAACTTAGCAAAGCTGATATCATGCCTTCTTAAAGAAAGTATGGATTATGTCCTCTGATCCTTTAGCTACAGTACTAATAAACAATGCCCTCTAATGGAACTAATCAATTATTCTCTTATGTTTTCTGTTGCAGAATGTTGCAATTCTTGATTCAAAGAAATTATTTCAAGTTTGAATTGAAAAAGATTATGTTTTTGAAATTGATTCCACCTGGGGAGGGTTAGGCAATGATTTTAAAAATTTCCAGCAGTATACTGTTGTGTATTCGAGTCAATTCAAAGTAGATAGGTATGCTATAATACTACGTATGTGACTGACTGGGAGGCTTACATTTCTACCTGTTTCACCAAGTGGAAAAAGGGCTGTTGGTGTTCTCACACAGCAGTGTTCTAGAAAGATACTCCTGAAACATCAGGAGTTGAAGAGGAAAAAACACCAAAGAAGGCTAAGGGCTTCCACTGGTGACCAGTTAAAGAAATTGACACTGATGCGAAACTACAGATCTGAAACACACTGGGTGAAATACTTACTGCAAAAAACGATTTGCTCTATGACCAGACATGCTATGAATGCTACGTTGAGAAATAAAATGTTTTACAAGGATAAGTGTGCTTCCGGATATCTCTGAAGATGACATACTGAAGTTGTTAGCTAAGGTATGTGGATAGGTCTAATTCTCAAATCATGAAAACAGACTGATATTTTGACGTTTTGTAATTAAACCAAAAATATAAAAATCTATGGCTATATCCATTAAACAGTACTCTGCATTTGTGTGTCTGTATATTGTATGTGATTATCATATATTTAACCATATCTGACCATCTTAGAATTACACTTTAAGTTAATTACACTTTATATTATTACATCATATTTTTAAAGCTTTTCACAAAGTGTTTCACATGCAAGTTACAGTATTTCCACTATCCTCTAAATCCAACCATTAAAATTGTTTTCACAGCAGTGAAAGAATTTTCTAAAAAATGAAGAAATTAATGACCCAGCACTAGCTTCAGAACTAACAACACATACTGCCCTACCAGTGATTCTCATAAACTTTTAGTAGCAAAATCAAAACAAGCACCTCAAAATTATATCACAAGAGAACCCCTCCTTCAAAATAGTGTACTTCAAATTCCAATCCAGCAACACAATACATTTTTAAGACAAATTTCCTGATGATGTAGTAATAAATGATGTGCTATATTAATAGAACAAAAACTGCTAATCTGCCATTTTAACAGTAAATATATAATATTACAAAAGCAAAAACTTGCTAAATTGCAAAATACCAAAAGCCCAACATCCTTACTATGAATCTGCAAATACATTTTCTACATTCCTGGAGATAAACCCAAATTCAAATACAGCAAAAAACTAAGGCTGATGGAATGGGGCCTGATGCTGAATTCAAAAGAAGTGCTGATCTCAGTGAATTTTGCTATTCTGATGGGTGAAACTAGCTGTCACTCTGTGAAATCTGACCATTTAGAGATTTATTGGATATTTATAGGTGTCCAAAGCAAATACCAGTCTTATTTGTTTACCTTTGTTTATCTGACTGTCAATGGATTGAAGATCAAACAGCCTGTCATCTGGGGCCTTCTACAAGCCCTGGGAAATTCTGGGTGTCTACAGGTGTTACAACTTGAAAAACTAACTTTTGAAAAAAGAACAAAGAAGTTTGTATTGATATATAGGAATTTGTGGTTAAATTGAATTCAACCCGTCGACCACGCCTCTACTGTCTATACTTTCCAAGATAATGCAAGATGTCCTCGAGGCAGACATAGTATCTTGAGGCTGGAATTGGAACATTTTTAATTGAGACATAATTATTTGTATTATTTTAAGTTCCTTTTAATGAAACCATTCATAGAGACATACGACTGTGAACATGCTTATGCTCCAGGGCTCCACACCATATGTATTGTTTAATGTTATATTATTACTTAATGGGCAGTGTGGTGACTCTGTGGCTAAGGATCTGCACCTGTGGCTGGAAAATTGCCGGTTTATATTGTGCGGCTGGCAGAGAAATCCTACTCCATTGGGTCCCTGAGCAAGACCCTTAACCCCAACTGCTCCAGGGGTGCTGTATAAATGGTTGACCCTGCGCTCTGACCCCAAGCTTCTCTCCCTGTCTGTGTGTCTCATGGAGAGCAAGTTGGGGTATGCGAAAAGACAGCTTCCTAATACAAGAAATTGTATATGGCCAATAAAGTGATCTTATCTCTCTCACATACATCCATGCTTTATTTTTATTTATTCCAGTTAAAATAGTACTACATAAGATGTGGCACAGCAGTGAAACCAATTATATTATCACAAATGGATGCCAAGGTGACGCGGTGGTTAGCATTGCTACCTTGCAGTGATGGGACTCTGGATTCAATTCTGTGTAGAGTTTTTATGCTCTTGTCATGTCCACATTGGTTTCCTCTGGCTGCTCTGGTTTCTTCCCACAGTCAAAATACATAATGGTAGGTTAACTGGATTCTGATAAAACTGGCCCCGACGTGAGTGTCTGTGTATGCCCTGCGATGGACTATCCAGTGTGTATTCTACCTTGTGCCCTTAGTTTGCTAGGATAGACTCTGGCTTCCCTGCAATGTTGTACTGGATAAAATAAGTATGAAAATGGATGAATGGATGTTTTTGTAATATTCATCATCAACAACAACATCAAAAAATAAATAAAAGCACATTGAATTTTGAAAAAGATTTGAAATTCAAAGTTTTCAGATAGTAAGTTAAATTATATTGACAGAATATCCATCTATCTCCTGCTCATGAAAATAGAAGATACTCAAATAATATTGCAAATTCTTGCAACCTGCCAAGATTAATGTGAATGATATATACTCATCTCCAGGCTAAAATGCCAGTAAAACTATGAGGTCTGACAGCTGAGAATGAACAGAGTGAGTCATCCAAAATCTGAACATCTTTTTTTTGCCTGTGTACTTGCTGTTTGTGTTGCTGTGAGCTTCAAGCAGGCTTTCCACTTAAAGGTCATTAAACAGAAAATAGAGATGGAAAAAGTCTGTGCTTCATCCCTGTACCCCATGGTTTTCAATTAATTCAAATGTGAGTTTTATGAGAAGTACATACTTCTCCAGACCCTGTTGTCAAATGAATGGATTTGTGTTCCTATAAAATCCACTAAAAGTAAACCTGTTTAGCTATAAATTGCAAACATACTAAATTCATAAAATAAAAATGTAAAATTATTTGATCTGTGTTACATTGTCTTTGCATCATGGTTTTTTATGTTTTGGACAATCCATTAAGAAAGAAGCTTTATTGTACTTTGTAAAAGAATAAGTGGCAGAGAGTAAAACAAATTCAATAACTGTTTCTTTTTTTCTCAAAGAAGAGTGGTTATTTTTAAGCAGAAAGAAACTGATATAGTAATTTCATTACTAGTTAGCAAATGCAGTTTTTATATTTGCCACTGTTTTAATTTTTGATGTACAGTACTCCATGTAATCAATGCATAATTGGCCCGGAGGAATAATGGCTGTTGAGGTCATCATTAATAACTAGCAATAATTACAATACTTTCTCATCCAAAGACTGTTCACCCATTAAATATACTTTTTTTTACATCTGTAAAGAAAGAACTATAAGCTATAAGCTAACACAAACAACACTAACTTGGTTTTACAGTATGTTTCAACGTATTAATGTAATTAATAATTAATGTAGTTCCATTTTGCCTAATTATCCTACTGTAGCTCTCCGGTCCTCATACATCTACATGTTCATCGATATGTATCAAACTACTGATGCTTATGGTGATACTACCATTACATTTCAGTTTTCTTCTTAGTTTAACTTCAAACAATGCCCTGGGAGGTAAAGGGCTCAAAGGCAAGTGAAGCACTGTAACACAATACCTTATTGTTCTTTTCATCTTTGAACAGAAAATAGATCCTGAACAACTCAGTCGAATTTGAGACATCTGCTGGGCTTGATATTTCCCAAACATCACTGTTTCTTGGTTCCAAGGTTCTTAGGAGGGAAAATATAGAATGTTTCACTGTTTCAGAGGGACAAATCTAGAGGAAAAATGTATGGTATTCCCCATAAATATGTTATCTCAGACATGCGTGAGCATTAGGATTATGATGATTACATATTAGTTTGAAACTCAAAACAAGATAGGTAAATTGAAAAATGTGATTATACATCTTACTTTGTGAACAGTAGCAGCAGCCTGGTTTATTAGTCAAAGCTCTGGACCAGAATGTTTGATGCTGCTCCTGTACTTTTTAGAAAGGTGTTTTTCTCATTGTGTTTCAATAAATGGCTTCCTGTATAAAGGGTCTCCATTCTTAAGAAAAGTATGAGAAATTGCACACAGCTAGAAGAAAAAAACTAACTATAAATGCAAAATGTGAAACACTGAGATAGAGAGGCTGCTTGTGAAAAACAAGAAACTAACAGTAGATTAAGGCTCCACAGCCAAAACATTGTTTTTCCTTTCCTCTCTTTTCAGCATGGAATGAACCTTTACTTAATTCTTTACAGTGGTGTGAAAAAGTGTTTGCCCCCTTCCTGATTTCTTATTTTTTTGCATGTTTGTCACACTGAAATGTTTCAGATCATCAAACAAATTGAAATATTAGACAAAGATAACACAAGTAAACACAAAATGCAGTTTTTAAATGAAGGTTTTTATTATTAAGGGAAAAAAAAAATCCAAACCTACATGGCCCTGTGTGAAAAAGTGATTGCCCCCCCTGTTAAAACATAAATCAACTGTGGTTTATCACATCTTTGGAAAGCTGAGTTCAATTTCTCTAACCACACCCAGGCCTGATTACTGCCACACCTGTTCTCAATCAAGAAATCACTTAAATAGGACCTGCCTGACAAAGTGAAGTAGACCAAAACATCCTCAAAAGCTAGACATCATGCTGCGATCCAAAGAAATTCAGGAACAAATGAGAAACAGAGTAATTGAGATTTATCAGTCTGGAAAAGGTTATAAAGCCATTTCTAAAGCTTTGGGACTCCAGCGAACCACAGCGAGAGCCATTATCTACAAATGGCGAAAACATGGAACAGTGGTGAACCTTCCCAGGAGTGGCTGGCCGACCAAAATTACCCCAAGAGCGCAGCGACGACTCATCCAAGAGGTCAGAAAAAACCCCACAACAACATCCAAAGAACTGCAGGCTTCACTTGCCTCAGTTAAGGTCAGTGTTCATGACTCCACCATAAGAAAGAGACTGGGCAAAAATGGCCTGCATGGCAGAGTTCCAAGACGAAAACTACTGCTGAGCAAAAAGAACATAAAGGCTCGTCTCAGTTTTGCCAGAAAACATCTTGATGATCCCCAAGACTTTTGGGAAAATACTCTGTGGACTGACGAGACAAAAGTTTAACTTTTTGGAAGGTGAGTGTCCCATTACATCTGGCGTAAAAGTAACACAGCATTTCAGAAAAGGAACATCATACCAACAGTAAAATATGGTGGTGGTAGTGTGATGGCCTGGGGCTGTTTTGCTGCTTCAGGACCTGGAAGACTTGCTGTGGTAAATGGAACCATGAATTCTGCTGTCTACCAAAAAATCCTGAAGGAGAATGTCCGGCCATCTGTTCGTGACCTCAAGCTGATGTACACTTGGGTTCTGCAGCAGGACAATGATCCAAAACACACCAGCAAGTCCACCTCTGAATGGCTTAAGAAAAACAAAATGACTTTGGAGTTGCCTAGTCAAAGTCCTGACCTGAATTCGATTGAGATGTTGTGGCATGACCTTAAAAAAGCAGTTAAGGCTCGAAAACCCTCCAATGTGGCTGAATTACAACAATTCTGCAAAGATGAGTGGGCCAAAATTCCTCCACAGCGCTGTAAAAGACTCATTGCCAGTTATCGCAAACGCTTGATTGCAGTTGTTGCTGCTAAGGGTGGCCCAACCAGTTATTAGGTTTAGGGGGCAATCACTTTTTCACACAGGGCCATGTAGGTTTGGATTTTTTTTTCCCTTAATAATAAAAACCTTCATTTAAAAACTGCATTTTGTGTTTACTTTTGTTATCTTTGTCTAATATTTCAATTTGTTTAATGATCTGAAACATTTCAGTGTGACAAACATGCAAAAAAATAAGAAATCAGGAAGGGGGCAAACACTTTTTCACACCACTGTATGTTTACTATGACAGGGCAGCAGTAATTAGGCTTGTAGTTTCAGCTGACCTGCCAATGTGGGGTGGTCAGGTTTCTAAAACATGTAAATAGGTTCACACGTGATCAAGTACAGTAGGTGATCAATTATGGTATTTACAGCAAGTTTATTTTGGTTCAGTACAGTAGGTGTTTCTTTTGTGTATTTTAAAGAAGTTTGTTAAATAAAATCTCCTTGTGTCTTGTGCAGTATTTTTCTGTCCATCATGAGTTTTTGTCATGTGCTCAGGCCTCAAAAGCCATCTCAGAGGAGGTAGGTAGTGTTGACACATGATTGTACATCTTCTAGACAATATGGGGAACCAAGAAATCCAAGATGGTCGTGTGGATATACAGTTATTTTATACAAAACAGATTATATTCCATTTTTTTTAAATCAATGGATGTTATGTTAAAATTGTGTGATGCACTAGTATGGCCTCATGTAGAACAATGCGTATAATTGGTCACCATGCAATAGAAAACACATTGCTGCTCTAGAATCACCCCAGAGTAAAGCAACCCAATGTATCATATGACTTAAAGGAATATCCAATATTAACATTTTGAAAAAAACTTAACATTTTCTAGTCCTGAACAGAAAAGACTATGAGGGACCTGATAAAAGTATTTGAAATACTGCAATACTCTGAGTAAGTCAACCCAGTGGACTTCTTTAGGGTGGTAAATCAAACACAAACCACAGGACACAAGTGGAAATTATGTGGAAGTGCATTTAAGATGGAAAACAGGAGGCACTTGTTTACCCAAAGGCTTGTGGGAAAAAGAAGCAAGCATCCCTTTCATGCTGTTGATACCACGGCTTCTTTCGAAAAACAGCTAGCTAAAATCTTTGAATCAATAAGCCACTGACTATTAAGAGGCTGAGATGCACCAAATGGCCTTCTCTGGTTTGTAACCATTTTTATGCTCTTATAAATTTATAAAAAAATAAGTGTACTGGAAAAGACATACAGTCTTGTTTCAAGAGAACAATGTGTTTAAATTTAATACCTTTGGAAATCACAGCAGTGAAGAATGAGATGCTGCACAAAAGGATTAATAGGGGGCTAGAAGAATAACCTTGAGATCACAATGTCAGGAAACACTACAGCTTAAGCATCTCTTGTCTAAAAACAGAAGAAGATAGTATTACAAAAGATGTATTTTCTACATGCCCCTGCCAGTCAGAAGGAATGCTCAGGCCTGCAAACACAAATTAAGCCTCCAGCGTTACATTAATAGGACAGTCATAAAAGATTTTTGTTTTAAATAGCTACCAACATATCCCCTCTCATAATGTTATAATCGTAAATTAAATATGTGCTGCACAGCATTTATTGTTAATACACTGCAAACCACAAAGGAGTACAGAAGAGCTGTGAAAGGGAATAAAGTAAAATAAATCCCTGATTTAAGGAAAATATTTTGTAATTGTCCAAATAAAACGACACAAAAAATCAGAAAGAGATTTCCATTCTTCTATATTTCATAATCCCCTTAGAAATTCCCATTACTCTTTCAAAACTGCAGTGATAAAAGAATTCAGATTAACATTTTATTGACGATGATCTTCACTTCTTTCAGGACTTGCGATCACAATAGAAGCTTCCTGGCTCCTTTTTCTTTCTGTATTTATGAGTCGTTGTGTGTGCTTGTGGCATCTCCTGGGGGCAAAGCTGTGTACACAACCAGTGCATAATTGGTTTGTACTCACTGGAAAACACCAGGACAAAGGGATTGGTTGCCTTTGTTTACATTTTTGTAGTGCAGGCATCATACAAACATTTAGCAACAATTACATTTTGGAATGGGGACTTGAATTTTGCAGATGAGGCCATCTCTTGGGACTATGCAAATTTTGGCTCCAAAATAATTCACTTAAAATTCCTTCACTGTCTGTATCTAACTCCTTATAGACAGTATCATACAAATTTAGTTCCTAGTCTCCTGTCGAAGGGTGCTGGGGGCACATTCTTACACATTCTGAGTGAGTCCAAAGGTGGTTAATTTCTGGAGATATTCATGTGTCTGTTATTTTAAACAGGGTGTGAGGTGGGACAACTATATTGTTGTTTTGTTGCAGTTTGTCAGAATGAAATAAAAAAATGTTCATAATAAATTAATATTCAGAGTGGTGAAAATGTTGGGTAATTCAAAAACAATCAATTGTTTTTGTACTACCCAGATGATTTAAGAAAGAAAAAAATGTGTCGGCAGTATATTTTCCACTGCCTACAACTTCCTGGGGAAGCTCCTAATTATATTTATATAGTATTTATTTACTTCAACAACCAACATTGCAAAAGGAAATTAATTGGAAATTTTATATAAAGTAGGAATATGAACAAAAATATCATAGAACAGAATGAGTATTGGATTGGGTAATGTCTCATTAAACATTTGAATAGTATTAACTACAATAGCATTCTGCAGAGTCTTATTTTCTTAAATGATTAATCAAATTCCAGAAAACAAGGCAGTCAAAATTTTTCACACCTCCAAGTATTTGACAAAAACACACCTTCGGTTACAATTGAAGCCTCCAGAGCTATATAAATACTTCTAAAGGTTTTGTGTTTACCTGGGAAGAAATACAGTAAATGGAAAACGTTAAGTGATAACATGCATCTTCGCGGTTAAGCTGAATCTACTACTGTAGATGTGGTGTTCTATTATTAAGAGATTTGAGGATAGTGGTATAGCAAGCCACTCTGACAAGAAGAGGATGAAAGTTGTAACCACACCACCACTTGTCACAGGCTTGGTTACCATAACAACAGTGTTTTTCACCATGCCCGGCTGGGAACGAGCAGCTTTGTAGCTACCCAACTTTCCTGTATTCAGCTCCAGCTAACGTTCAGCTGGGTTTTTTTCAACTGTCAAGCTGTTATGCTACTCTTCAGGAGACTGCATTCAGATGTCATTACCCATCGTCCCCCAGAGCTCACTCTAGAACTCGACACCCAGCCTTCGGTGAGACATTGAGCTTCATTGGGTCACACTGCGAGTATGTTTTGTATCTAACCATGCAGACACCATTGACAGAGAACCTAGTAGAAGTCCCCTCAGGAATATTTTTTATTTTCCTCTTACAAGAAAAACTCCTAGGAACTTACTGAAGTCTCTTTCCCCAGGCAACCTATATATGGAGTGCTCCAGTTCTACCACCCCATGCAACCCTTGACTTATCAACTGCAGGATCCTGGTTCCCCTTGGGGCTACCTCTGCTCTGTTACAAAGTGTATTGACTGTATCTTGACACTGAGGTCTGTGAAACAAAAGTTTTACGAAGCAACTGGAAATCCAAAGGCTACAGTTGAAAATTTCGAATGCACACTAGTATTATCAGTATACAAAGTGTTCAAACTACTATTCTAAGTCATGAATGTGTTATTTATAGCAAGGTTGCAAGGAAGGATCCTCTTCTGAGAGTGAATCCTGAAGAGCGAAGACTTAAACTTGGCAAAAATTAATTGAAAGACAATATTTTTTTAGAAAAAGTCTTATGATCAGATGAAATCAAAACTGAAAAACAAACATTTTGGGCATGCTCACTGTCATTTTGTATGACATAAAAGATGAAGTTCATACTAGAAAACACTCATATTAATACCATTAAAATTTTTAGGGGGTTCTTATTACTGTAGGTTTTGGGGTTGTTTTGCATCCTCTATCCTGGAGCCCTTGCAAATGCAAAATCATGACCTATAAATTGGCATAGAAGATTTTGCTCAAATGCCTGGTTCACCCTGTCAAAAAGCTGAAACTTTTCCAGAAATAGTTTGAAGAACAATTCTATGTGGAGGAGTGTTAAACAATTTGCCCTCTGAAAAGCCATAACCGCACACTTAAAGAGGCATCTAGTGAGTATGTTTCTATCCAGAGAAAGATTTACAAAATACCAACTATAGATGTGTTAATAAATGTGACCTTCATGTTTTCTGTACCTATGACAAAAGTGACTGCTCTGGGGTGGTGCAGTGGTTAGCACTACTGCCTTACAGTACTTGGGTCCTGGGTTTAGGAGCTATCTCGCCATCATCTCGCCATCATCTCGCCATCATCTCGCTACCTAACCACCAACAACCAACAACCAACAACCAACAACCAACAAAGCTCTTAGGCTGAGGAGCCAGCTTAAATAGCTTGTAAGCCCCTCCCCCTCTGGAACAAACCATTTCTCTACTTCAAAGTGGTTTTTTCCCTTTCCATAAATAACCCTTGAGAACTGGGGTTAGGTTTGGCCTTTTGAGGCCACCATAGACTGACTCACCCCAGAAGTACTGACACCAAACAAACAGTGAGTAACATCTACAGATGCAGCCATTCAAAATGAGCGGTAAAAACCCGTGGTACAGTAACCAACCCGCAGGGCACCGCGGTAAGTGATTGGCTGGCCAAAATGACCGACAGGGGCACTCGTGGTGCATTGGTTGGTAGTGAAAAGATTTAATCATTTAATGTCTTTACTGTGCACATTTTAATCCGCTTAGTTTTGAATATTTATATGGAATTTTACCACTAAAGAGAAATTTTAGTAGCTGAGCATAAAAAGAAGAGGAGCATAACG